>NC_041380.1:487128616-487159957 GCF_002162155.2 Triticum dicoccoides
ACAGGACACCCCGCACCCCGACACCTCCCGAAAAGGTGTTCTTTGGCCTTCCAGAGGCCGACGGGGTCATATATTTGTGAATTATTAGTTAGGTCATATATTTTTCGATTTTGTTATGAAAAACATCATATATAATTGTGTTGATCGTGTAGTTTTAAATGTGTAGTTGTTTCATTGCTGCGAGGTTTGGTGTTCGACGACCTCGCCGTGCGTTTGACGAGCTCTGCCCCTTCGTTCGTGGGTGAGCACAAATGACAAGTCCTCCTCCCCCATTAATTATTTGATCTATTCCGATGAAACTTGATAGCTAGCTATATATGTGTCTTGAATCATTTGTATGCGTAACCAATATGTGTCTCCCGTTCGAAAGCGTCATAGTTATAAATATGCATGCATTTGCATATTTATAACCTTGATTCTTTCGAATTGTCCAACGCTATCCATGGACAGCCCGAGTATGTGTAGATTGGGTTCATTTTCCCATATGCTTTGCTCCGGATCCGACGCATAAATTTCGTCAGCGCCTCCCCTGTTGTTCTCCGGGTACACATCCTCTCTTTTTATTGCAGAGACGTGTATCAGGAGAACAACGGGGAGGTGCTGCCGAAATTTTGCGTCGGATTTGGAGCATAGCATGGGAAAATGAACCCAATCTACACATACACGGGTGGGATTAGGACCTATCATTACCTATTAGAGTGTAGGTTGCATGGACGTAATAAAATTGACAAAGTAGATCAACTGATGAATATATACATGGTGAATTACATATATAATTGTTGTGTGTCCAGTAGCTCTGAAAGTCAAGATGAGTGACCGTGCGTGGATGTATACCGGTCACACTGGTCAGAACAAATGGAGCGCTGAATGGTTCACAAAAACCAAGGGGTTTGTGCAAGCCGCATTTGCAAATGGCCAAAAGAAAACCTGGTGCCCCTGTTTCTGATGCGGCAATTGGGAAAAGAAGACAGAGGCTGAAATGGGAAAACACCTGCAGAAGAGTGGTTTTACGCCCGATTATACGGTGTGGACATTTCATGGTGAGTCTGCCCAACGTGACCGAGCTGAGGTGGATCGTCGTCGCACCGACGAGCATGGTACCGGGACGGAAAACATGGTGCAAGACTATGATGATGCTCGGGATTCGGACGAGGAGATGGAGGAATCTGCAAAGGCCTTCAATGAAATGTTGGAGTCTTCAAAACATCCGCTCCACGAGCACACTGAGCTTTGTCAGTTGGATGCCATCTCACAAGTAATGGCTCTGAAGGCTTAGTTCAACTTGGGCAGAGAATGCTATGACGCAATTATGACAGTATTTGGACACTTTCTACCCAAAGGCCATGTAATGCCTGTAAACCTATACCAGTCGGACAAAATCCTCCGTGCACTGAAGATGCCCTATGAGAAGATACATGCCTGTGAGAAAGGATGTGCCTTATTTAGGCTTGACTATGCGGACTTGAACTATTGTCCCATTTGCAAGTCTTCCAGGTATATTGTGGTAGACAACGGTATGGGTAAGAAGACACAGACCAAAATCCCCGTTAGTGTTCTTCGGTATATGCCAATCGTACCAAGACTTCAACATCTTTTCATGGTCGAAGAGACGGCCAGACAGATGACATGGCACAAAACAGGCAAAAGAACCGAACTAGATGCAGATGGGAATCTGATGATGGTACACACATCGGATGGTGTTGAGTGGAAAAAGTTTGATGAATTACATGCTGACAAAGCGGCAGATCCGAGGCATCCTCGAGTCGGCATCAGCACGGATGGGTTCAGTGTGTTTGGTATGACGGCAGCCCAATATAGTTGTTGGCCCGCATTTGTCTTTCCACTCAATCTCCCCCCGGACAGATTATGCAAAGAAAGAACATTTTCCTGACGTTGATAATTCCAGGACCCAACTATCCGGGGAAAAATATGAATGTGTACATGCAGCCGCTTAAGGACGAATTGCAGGAAGCCTGGGATAATGGGTTCAAGACATACGACGCCTTTAGCAAACGGAACTTCATAATGCGTGTCTGGTACATGTACTCAACGCATGACTTGCCGGCGTATGCGCTACTCGTTGGCTGGTGTGTGCATGGAAGGTTCCCGTGCCCCACATGCAAGGGAGCTCTTGAGTTTCGTTGGCTTCAGGCCGGTCGCAAGTTTTCTTGCTTCGACATGCATAGACAGTTCCTGGATCCTCACCATAAGTTCAGGAAAGACAAGAAGAACTTCATCAGGGGTAGAGTTGTCAAAAACTCTGCACCACCTGCATTGACAGGCCAACAGACCCTGGATTAGTTAAACGCTCTCGAGCCAGATCCATAACGTCCAGGGTACTTCAAGGGGTATAATACTAAGCACGCGTGGACTCACAAAACATGCTTATGGGATCTGCCTTACTTCAAAGACCTCCTTTGCCCACACAACATCGACGTGATGCACACTAAGAAGAATATCGCTGAGGCACTTTTTGGTACATTGTTCGGCATAGATGGGAAGTCAAAGGATAATACTAATGCTAGAGTCGATCTGGAGGCGCTATGTGATAGGCCGTTACAAAACATGAAAGAACCGAAAGGAAAGCAGAATTGGACGAAGCCAAAGGCATGGTTCAATCTTGGAAGGCCAGCTATGAGGGAAATTCTCTTGTGGGTGCAACAGCAGTTGATGTTCCCCGATGGGTATGCAGCGAATCTAAAGAGGGGAGCGAATCTTGATAAACTGAAGATATTTGGTCTCAAGAGTCATGATTGGCACATATGGATTGAGCGGGTAATGCCGGTGATGTTGCGTGGCTTCATCCCTGAGGATGAATGGCTAGTACTGGCAGAACTCAGCTATTTCTTCTGTGTTCTTTGTGCGAAAGAACTATCGCCTGGCGTGCTAGAAGAAATGGAAGAGTTGACGCCGGAGTTGATCTGCAAGTTAGAGAAGATCTTTCCACCGGGCTTCTTTAATCCAATGCAGCATTTGATTTTGCATCTCCCGACCGAGGCAAGATTGGGGGGGGCCCGTGCAAAATCATTGGTGCTACCCAACTGAGAGGATGCAGAAGACGCTTCGAGAAAAATGTAAAAATAAACGTAGAATTGAAGCATCGATGGCTGAGGCATTCATCACAGAGGAGGCGGCAAACTTCGTAACAGCGCACTACGAAGCCAAAAATCGTCATTTGCATAATCCGAAGCCTCGGTACAATGCTGACGAGCCTAAAAAGGGTGGATCCAACCTCAGCCTATTCAAAGGGTATCTCGCACTAGCTAGTGTTTCACATCCAGTATCTTTGGATAACAAAGAATGGCGGACCATTTCGTTGTATATCTTCAACAACCTGATAGAAGTGTGGCCGTACATCGAGTAAGTTCTCGGTACATTGTTTCGCAACTTCTATTTCCTTTGAACTGCTCTTATTCCTGGATATGTCATATAGTCGATACGTTGCCATATTCTCGTATGGAGCGGAGATCCAAAAGGATTCCGTCGAAGAGTATGAGCTTCTCGCAAAGCAAGGAGGCGGCTATCCCGGTTTCATCTCTTGGTTCAAACAAACGGTAATTTCTATTAGACAATTTCATTTCATTCGCTAATTTGTGCATAATGCAACAATCCTTTCATATTAAACTTGTAGGCTAATTCAGAGTCTATGGACGCTGAATTGAGACAAGTCGCTAATGGTTTTGACTATAAGGTCCGTTCATTTGACAAGTACGACATCAACGGGTATCGCTTTCGTACCTATGGCAAAGAGCTATCTATGGCCGACCAAAAGTCTACAAATTGTTGTGTATCTGCTATCGGCGAAGGAGGTACCGAGTATTATGGGAGAGTTGAAGCAATTTATGAACTTCTGTTCTATGGTGAAAACCCACCGAATTTCGTAGTCTTCAAATGTTATTGGTTTCAGCCGAAGGAGACTAGAAGGACTCATGAACATATAGGGCTAGTTGAAATCAACCAAAGCACCCATTTAGATGTTCCTGATGTCTATATTACGGCTCAACAGGCGACCCAAGTATTCTATCTTCCGTGGGCCTGCCAAACTAATCCAAATCTGAAAGGTTGGGATGTCGTTTATGAAGTGCCGCCACGTGCTAGACTTTCTCCCCCAAAGGAAGAGGATTATGAACCTCACATTAACCCAGACACATATGAAGGAGAATTCTTCCAAGAGACATGTCTTTCCAAAAAGCGTTTCAAGAACTGCTATACTTCACCCCAAAACATTGAAGTAGACAGCGATAATGAATCTGACATCACCCCAGAGGAGGAACAAGAAGAGCCGGAACAAGAAGAGGTTACTGCTGCGGATGACCTGTCAATGCTTGACCGATTACGTCAAGGTGGCCTTGCACATGTTGATGCCAATGAACCCTATGAGCCCATCATTGATTATAGTGATGATGATTATGCATTTATTGATGATACTGATCGAGATTATTAGTAGTGTCAGGTATTCAATTTTTTTATGTTGTACTTGATGATGATACACTTAAGTGATATACATATTATTATTCATGTCGGTACTTTTTTTATGTTGTACTAATTTCGTTTATTCTTTGTCATGGCAGGTGTTGAAAGATGGTGGGTGCTGGTCGGGAGCGCGCCGAGGCCCCTTCTTCGTCGGCGCGTGGTGCGAGGTATTCCATTCCACACGCACCTCTCCGCCGAGCATTGCTGGACAGTATGGCGACACCGCCGGGCCCTTCTTCGTCGACCGCGGTGCCCAGCAGGGGACGAGGTAAGAAGAAGAGAGGAGGTGGAGCACGTGGTCGCGGGAGAGGAGGTAGGGTGACTCTTACGGCGCCTTCCTCGCCGCCGCCCCCAGCTGTTTCACCCGAGCACGTGACTGCTAGGGTGGACTCGTTTGAGGAGGAGGCCGCACGGACTCCGGTCCACGGGTCTTCGGCCCACGAGCCTCAGGTCGACGGGCCTTCGGCCCACGAGACTTGGGCCCACGAGACCCCGGAGGAGCACACGTCTGGATGGGGTACCTGGTCGGGTCAGCCTGAGGAGCCGAGTGGCCAAGCTGATGATGGCGGGGAGCTGAGTGGCCATGCTGATGATGGCGGGGAGCCGACTGATGAGGAGGGGGAGGAGGGGGGCAACGTCTACCAGCGTGGTGCTACACGGCTCCCGTCTGTGCCGGCGACCCGCGAGCAGAGGTGGTTGATTTTCCCTGATGAGGAGAGGTAAGTGCATTTAATCTTTTTGTACCTTCTGCATTCACGTTTCTTCAAATAACTGATGTGTTGGCCTTGTCATGCTGCAGGGGTTGGGACCACCATGAAAGTGTCCGCCGGCCCAACTCCGTCCTTGGAGTTCTGATTCGGCAAAACTTCTCGGGGTTTGTCACGTTGCCTGGTGAGGGTCGGCTTCCAGAGGTTGGATTGACTTGGGAGCACTACTTGGCTGCCTCGGCCCCGCCGGGTGAGATTATCGACGGTGTCTTGTGCAAGACGAGGGCAGACGTCGTGATCAGAAAGTTCTGGGTAATTGCTCCTTTACACAATTAAAAATCTTCAGCTAGCTAGTTATTAATTGTACTAATCAATATTGTCTCATTTTATTGCAGACATTCTACAGGTGTGAGGAGGGATACGAGGAGGAGGTGGATCATGTTATCCACAAGGAGTGCAAGCGCCTACTTCAGAACTTACGGCATGAGGTTCGGGTGCAGGCTATTCGAGACTACTACGCCGGGCGTGGTATCAAGAAGCCCAAGCAGGAGTGCCGCGATAAGTTCTTGAGTAAGGAGAAGTACATGAAGGTAATTCTTAAGGCCTTGTACTTACTTCCTTCATTTAGTAATTCATAGCCGTAGCGCTCAAGTTTCTATTTGCTAACTTAGGCCCCTCCGAGATGGTGTGCGGATCGGATGGATTGTTGGGAGGTGTTGGTCAGTGCGTGGTGCTCAAAAGAATGGCTGGCCACCCACAAAGAGGCCAAGGACAAACGTGCCCAAATGGAAGGTGTGCCACACCACCAAGGCAGCTCCAACTTATTTCAGTATGGGCGGAACTGGGTATGTGGTTTGCTTCATGATTCATGCAATTCATTCATCATGCTAGCTTTAGCCCTTTAATTACTAATTTACTTTGTTTCTCTCTTTCAGGCACGCTACAATAAGGCGGATAAGGTGCCAGAGGTGTACGACCTGTATGCCATGGCCCACACTGGCCCTTACAAGAAAGTCAAGGCATTCTCTGCGTCTGACCTCGATGATCCAAAGAACTTCACCAACATCTCCGCCCACGACAAGCTCGTGCAATATGGAGATCAGGGGAAGGCGAGGAAAGGGGAGGACTTTAACCCGAGCCAGGGTCCCATTGATACAGAGCTGCTGATGATATCTGGTGGCGGGAGGTCCCATGGATCCATAGCCATGGGAGATGGACTTATCCGTTGTCCTATCACTCTCTCGGAGATCAAGGCGCGCCAGTCGAGCTCCGCTCCTGAGATAAGGCCTTGTGAACGGCCAGTCCAACTCGCCTTCAAGGTTAGTTATACGTACTCAGCTATGTTTCTCCATTACATTGTGTGTGCTTCCATCAATGATTACAAATGGTCATGTGAGTGGTGTTGCAGGCTGCTATACAGAGTGAGAGAGATGGAACGGAGAAACTTCTGGCGGAGGCGGCGGAGAGGCAGCGGGAGTTGGAGGAGAAGACGACAAAGATGTTGGAGCAGGAGAGGGCATGGAATGACATGCAGGCAAGGGCCATGTACGAGCTCCTTGTGGTAAGTTTCTTCTGCAGATTACTTGCTAGTCTTAACATTTGAGTCTCATTACTAACTAGTATGACTCTGTTGTGAAAACCAAATGTGCAGTCTGTGTGCGAGAAGTCCGGTCAGACCGCTCCACCGATGCCAGTGATTGCTCCTGGGAGCACGGTGAGTTTAATTTGAATGGACATTACTTGCTAGTCTTAACATTTGAGTGTCATAATGCTAACGAGACATTGGAAGTGATCTTTGGTGCAGCTTAACTCCAGAAACGCATCGCACGATCCTTCTCCAGCTACCGGCGCGAGCCAGCCCACTCCTTCTCCAGCTACCGGCGCGAGCCAGCCCGCTCCTACACCTCCGTGATCATGGTAAGTTTCTCTAGTGTTTTGCTTAACAAATGCATAAAGACCTAGACTTAGCTTTATTTCCTCCAATATGCTTACCATAATGACCTAGAGTTAGCTTCTTTTCCTCCAAAATGACTTAATAAGCTTACTGACCTCATAAACCATCCATTCTACCTAAGTTAGCTCTAAAATGACTCATTTTACCTTAGTTAGCTTACAAGTGATCCAATTTATCCAAGTTAGCTCTAAAATGACCCATTTTACGTAGATTAGCTCCTAAATGATCCATTTTACCTATGTTAGCTTTAAAATGACCCATTTCACCTAGGTTAGCTCCAAAATGACCCATTTCACCTAGGTTAGCTCCAAAATGACCCATTTCACCTAGGTTAGCTCCAAAATGACCCATTTCACCTAAGTTAGCTAAAAACGATCCATTTTACCTTAGTTATCTAAAAAATGTGGCATTTCACCTTAGTTAGCCCATAAACGACCCATTTCAACTAAGTTAGCTCCAAAATGATCAATTTCACCTAGGTTAGCTCATAAATGACCCATTTCACCTAGGTTACCTCATAAACGACCCATTTGACCTAGGTTAGCTCATAAATGACCCATTTCACCTAGGTTAGCTCATAAACAACCTATTTCACCTAGGTTAGCTCATAAACGACCCATTTCACCTAGGTTTGCTCATAAACGACTCATTTCACCAAACTTAGCTCATAAACGACCCATTTCACCTAGGTTTGCTCATAAACAACCCATTTCACCTAGGTTTGCTCATAAACGACCCATTTCACCTAACTTAGCTCCAAAATGATCCATTTCACCTAGGATAGCTCATAAACTACCCATTTCACCTAGGTTAGCTCATAAACGATACATTTCACCTAAGTTAGCTAATATATGGCATATACTTCTTCTTCTAGTCTTCTTCTTCTATTCTTTTTCTTCTAGTCTAATTCTTCTTCTAGTCTTCTTTTTCTAACTTTCTTATTTGTCATTTTGCAGGTTTCATTCACTTCACGGAAGCCAGCTTCCTATGATGGATTGCTTGCTTTTTCCTGTTTTTTCCTTTGATGCACTTCTTGTATTCTACTCGCTTGCTATGATGAAACTTTGCATATTGTAATATGTATGGATCGATGGAACTATGTGCAACCTACTATGTATGTATGGATGGATATATATGTGCTGGATATTTATTATGTTGGATATATATGTGCTGGATATTTATGTGATGGATATATATGTGCTATGAAATATTTGTTGTGATAATTGTTGGATATAAGAAAAACAGAACAAAAAAGAGGCAGTGCAGGCTCTTTGCCATCCGCGGCAGACGGCAAAGACCCCTTAGCCGTTGGTGGCAGACGGCAAAGGGGGCACGTGGCGCCCACCTGTGCTTCCTGGGGATGGACCATTTGGCCAATTTGCCTACCGTGGCGGACGGCAAAGCCAAGCTGATGGCAAAGACTTTGCCTTTGCCGTCCGCCGGGCGGACGGCAAAAAAGAGCGGGCGTTGACGTATAGCTGACGTCGTCTGGCGGACGGCAAAGAGGCGCTCAAATTTGCCGTCCGCTGGCGGACGGCAAAGGCCGCCGTTAGCCGCCTAACGGAGTAACGCTGGCGGACGTGCAACATTTTGCCGTCCCCCCTCTTTGCCGTCAGCCGCTGTAGGCAAAGGGCTCTTGCCGTCCGCCATTAAAAGCAGACGGCAAAGGACCTGTTTGCCGACCCTATCTTTGCCGTCACTGTTTTCCGTTCGCCGCGGACGGCAAAGTGCTTTGCCGTCAGCCGTCCCTGCCTTTGCTGTCCGCCATGGCAGACGGCAAAGTACTGGATTCCTGTAGTGTATGTCACTCAAGGATAAAGAAGAGCTTCACAATAAGTCAAGTGGTGCGTACAAAGCCTCATGTGATGCTCCTACATCATCAAGTGAGAAACAAGCCTTCAATGAGGAATTGAGCCTAATGGTGAAGAATTTCAACAAGTTATACAAGAGTAGAAAGGAAAGAAGTTCCAAGTCAAGGTCCTACAATGACAAAAAGATCTTCTAGTCATGAGCGTAATTGCTACAATTGTGGAAGACCCGGACACTACTCCAATGGGTGTACAACTCCCTACAAGAGAAGAGAAGACTCACCTAAAAGGAGAAGCAAAAGAGAAGAATCACCTCCTAGAGAGAGAAGGAGTAGAGATGATCGTTATGAGCGAAGAACCTCTCGCGGAAGCAAAGATTCAGAAAGGAAGTACAAGTCATCAAGGAGCTACACAAAATGAAGACATCAAGCTCACGTTGGTGAATGGGTATCCGGTTCCGACTCCGACCACCACTCCGAGAGAAGTTATCACTCCGACTCCGAATATACTCAAGATGAAGGTGTTGCCGGTCTAGTACTTGTGTCAACCAACTCCTATGACATATTTGAATCACCAAATGAAGGAATTGGAAGATGCTTCATGGCTAAAGTGTAACACCCCGGATGTAACTTGCCATATTTGTAACTCCGACTCTGCCATTTCCGGCTTTAAGTTACGAGATTTCCCTTCGTGGTTGGGTTTGTCTTTGTTTTGCATTTTGTTCATGTCATGCATTTCATATCATGTCATCATGTGCATCTCTTTTGCATACGTGTTTGTCTCATGCATCCGAGCATTTTCCCTGTTGTCTGTTTTGCAATCCGACACTCCAACGTGCACCCGCGCACCCCTCTTGTCTGTTTTCGTGAGCGGGTGTTAAACGTTCTCGGAATGGACTGATATTTGTCAAGTGGCCTTGGTACACCACCGGTAGACCGCCTGTCAAATTTCGTGTCATTTGGAGTCTGTTTGATACTCCAACGGTTAACCGGGTAACCGGAAAGGCCTCTTGTGTGTTGCAGCCCAACACCCCTCCAAAACGGCCCAATAACCCATCCAAACCTCTTCCATGTCCTCCGCCATCGGATCACGATCGTGTGGGTGAAAACTACACCTCATTTGGACACTCCTACCTCCTCCTAGCTATAAATATGTGATCCCCTCTGAATTTTTCGGGTCCAAACCCTAGATCCACTTCACTCGCCGCCGCCGGACACGTCCGGATCGGGCCGAACATGTCCGCCCGCCGCCGCCCGGTGAACCAGGAGCCGCCACGGTACCGCCGCCGTCCCGCGCACCACCGAGGCCCAGATCTGGCCCCCACGGGCCCGTACGTCGCCGCCCGCGCCCGCACGCGCTCCGCCGTCCCGCCGTGTGCCTCCGCCGCACGTCGCCCTGGACCGGCTCTGCGTCGCCGCCTCCTTCCGCCCCCGACTCCGGCGAGCTTCTCCTCTCGTATCCCGCAAGTCCCTCCTCTCCGGTGAACCTCCGACGAGTTCTCCGGCCATCCTCGGGAAGCGCATCGAAACCCTAGATCTGAGATTTCGGGAGGTCATTTTTCCACTAAGTCTTTTCCCTGTTAAATTTTATGCCTCTGTTCTTCATGCCATAACTCCATGACCGTAGCTCCGTTTCATGCACATGATATATCAAAATTTTCATGGGAGATGCTCTTCATTTCATTCCATTGTGGAATGCTTGTTTGAGTCCATCTTGATGCCCAAATCATTGATGCAAGAGTGCTATAAATTGTTAGGTGCTGTTACTTATCAGAGTATGAGGATTTGTCATTTTTGTCACATTTGTCGTGTGCTTCATATGGGCATGATCTCTTCATGTGTTTTGAACTATGACATGCCATCTTTACGGGGGTGCTTGCCATGTATTTTTGTGATCAATGTGGTGACTAGCACAAGCATGCAAAGTAGCCTTTGTGATATTGCTGATTTCAGGGACTTAGGATTTTGCTAAGTCCTTTGCATGCTATTATTTTTATGCCATGTAAACATGATGCTACAGTGAGATCCATGATTGTTTTGAGTACCTTAAGTAAGGATGTTTTGGACATATGGTTATGCTCTATCCATCCATGGCCCTTTTTGCAATTATGGAGGGCCCTATCATGTCTCAATCTTGCTCTAATTTTGCTATAAAATGTTCCTGGCAGATTGTTTACATGTTAATCAATATTGCCATGGTTGTTGTAGTTAATCCATGCATGCTGTAAACTTGCTCTTGCCATGGTTAGCTTCATGAACATATCATCTTGCTATTAGTATGCTTATATTGTCATGCAAGGCTTTGTGATGAGTGTTTTGAGCTCGCAAAGATGCCTTCATAATTCTGTTTATGCCATGCTCTGTTTTCTGCTAAGTCTGAAACTGTTAATAAAACTTGCTATGTTTACATGAGTGCCATCATATCTTCTGTGCCTGTTTGGCTCATGATCATTAAGGAACTTTTGTTCTATGCATTTAGTAGATTCATGCCATGCCTTGTATTGCTATGATATGTTCCTGTAGCATGTTGTTTGCTTGCTCTAAACATGGCTTCCTGATGTTATTTCTGGCATGTTAATATTTTCACTAAGTCTGTGAAGCTGATATCTTTTGCACTTTTGCCATGCTTGTTTGAACCTGCTCTTGTGTGATTTAGCCATAGCTTAGTGTTCACGTTTTGTCAAGCATCTTGAGTACATCACTTCCATATGCTTTTTTGCTATGTTGCGGGTGCAGTAGCTTAGTTTCTTGTTGCTTTCTAGATGGCATCGTGCTGTTAATCGCAAAATTGTGCCATTATTGTTTTGCTTGCCATTTGCAAACCATGCATCCGATTCCGGTGATCTTTATATCGATTTCGACCGAAATCATCTCATCTTTCCAGCGGCACACTTGGTTTGCCAAGTTTATGCCTTGATCAATCTTTTCCTTCCGGAGCTTGCATATGCATTGCATATCACATCTTGCATATCATGCCATGTTTTGCATCATGTTGATTGTGCATTGCACCGTGATTGATTGTTAGTCCTTTGCTTGTGTTCTTGCTTTGGGTAGAGCCGGGAGACGAGTACGTGATCGAGGAACCTGTTGAGTACGCCTACGAGGATCAAGCTTTCGTCAACACTGAGAACTTTGCATGCAAGATGACCATAGCCTCGAAATCACTTCTATCTTTGCTTGCTAGTTGTTCGCTCTATTGCCATGCCGCGATACCTACGACTTGATTTATCACCCCTCCCATATTGCCATGTCAAGCCTCTAACCCACCTTTCCTAGAAAACTGTTGTTTGGCTATGTTACCGCTTTGCTCAGCCCCTCTTATAGCATTGCTAGTTGCAAGTGAAGTTGAAGTTTGTTCCATGTTGGAACATGGATCTTGTTGGGATATCATTATTATATCTTGTTTACTTTAATGAATCTATATACTTGGTAAAGGGTGGAAGGCTCAGCCTTATGCCTGGTGTTTTGTTCCACTCTTGCCGCCCTAGTTTCCGTCATACCGGTGTTATGTTCCTTGATTTTGTGTTCCTTACGTGGTTGGGTGTTATGGGAACCCCTTGACAGTTCGCCTTGAATAAAACTCCTCCAGCAAGTCCCAACCTTGGTTTTACCATTTGCCACCTAAGCCTTTTCCCTTGGGTTCCGCAGACTCAAGGGTCATCTTTATTTTAAACCCCCGGGCCAGTGCTCCTCTGAGTGTTGGTCCAAACTAGAGCACCGTGCGGGACCGTCCCTTGGCAACTTGGGTTATGTTGGTACCTGTATGCTTATCTTATCCGGTGTGCCCTGAGAATGAGATATATGCAGCTCCTATCGGGATTTGTCGGCATAGTCGGGTGGTCTTGCTGGTCTTATTTTACCTTTGTCGAAATGTCTTGTAACCGGGATTCCGAGTCTGATCGGTCTTCCCGCGAGAAGGAATATCCTTCGTTGACCGTGAGAGCTTGTGATGGGCTAAGTTGGGACACCCATACAGGGTTTTGAACTTTCGAAAGCCGTGCTCGCGGTTATGGGAAGATGGGAATTTGTTAATATCCAGTTGTAGAGAACCTGACACTTAACTTAATTAAAATGAATCAACCGCATGTGTAGCCGTGATGGTCTCTTTTCGGCGGAGTCCGGGAAGAGAACACGGTCTCGTGTTATGCTTGAACGTAAGTAGCTTCAGGATCACTTCTTGATCACTATTAGCTTCTCGACCATGCTTTGCTTCTCTTCTCGCTCTCTTTTGCGTAAGTTAGCCACCATATATGCTTAGTGCTTTGCTGCAGCTCCAACTCACTACCCCTTTCCTACCTTTAAGCTTAAATAGTCTTGATCGCAAGGGTGTGAGATTGCTGAGTCCCCATGACTCACACATACTTCCAAACAGATGCAGGTGCCGATGATGCCAGTGCAGGGGACGCTACCAAACTCAAGTGGGAGTTCGACGAGGATTCGGGCCGTTACTATGTTTCTTTTCTGGATGATCAATAGAGTAGCCTAGTTGGGGCGATCGGGGATCTAGGATTTGGGGTTGTCTTTCTTTATTTTGGTTCCGTAGTTGGACCTTTGATTGTATTCTAGATGATGTATGATATATTTATGTATTGTGTGAAGTGGCGATTGTAAGCCGACTCCTTATCCCTTTCTTATTCAGTACATGGGATGTGTAAAGATTACCCCTCTTGCGACATGCCTACCATGCGTCTATGCCTCTAAGTCGTGCCCCGACACGTGGGAGATATAGCCGCATTGTGGGTGTTACATAAAGGCCCAAAGGTATCACACCCCGAGTATGTTGATTTCAATAGTGATGAAGATGATTTGCTAGGTGATTATGATTTGCTTGTTGACAACTGTAGTGATGAAAACTATGATGAACTTGCTATTAATCATGCTAGTCAAGATAAAACGAATGACGATGATAAGAAGGAGATTGAGCGTATAATTAAAGAACTAAACACTCTTAAGTTAGCTCATGAAACTACCTTAGAAGATCATCGAGAGCTTTTAAAAACTCATGAGAAGCTACGCCTTGAAAAGCTCAACCTTAAGCAAGAGCATGGTTTCTTAAAAGCAATCAATGATGATCTTCCTAAAAAAAGTTCTTACATTACCAAGCGTTTACTCTTCTCTACTTACATGCCCCAAGTAAAATCTAGCAACAAGAACAAGAAAGATTCTTCTTCTAGTAGTAACAACAATCATGTTAAATCCAATGTTGTTGCTTCTAGTAGTTCTCTTGATTCCACTAATGATTCTCTTAGCCAAGTTACACTTGAGCAAGAAAATAGCTTATTGAAGGGAATTATAGAGAAAGGTGTTTACAAGAGCCTTGCCAGAAGTAAGCAATTTGAGGAAATTGTACGCAAGCAAGGAAGGCACCGGAAGAATCAAGGTGTTGGTGTTGAACGAAAGTTCAATGCCAATGGAGTTGGGTGGGAAGAAGATCAATACCCCAAGACGAAGTTTGTTTCTCAACAAGAGAAGTATGATCCTACTTCCTTCAAGGGGACACAAGCTCAAGATGATCTTCCACCACAAGACCACAAGCAAAAAAGGCAAGGACAAGCTTTAAGAGGAGATTGATGCATTTGAAGAAGCACCAAAGGCCTTGGTCAAGTGGGTTCCCAAGACTACATCAAGTTCTACTTCATCAAGTACGACTACAACTCCAAAGATCCCCATGAAGTTGATGTGGATCCCGAAGAAGAAGAACTAGAGAGTTCTTGAGGGTGACTCCGCCAACATCCTTCACTCATATCATTTTGGCGAGAACAAGTGCAAACAACTTCCACATATTGCACTAGTTCAAGGAGTCACAAACACTCTTGTTGATAAGACAAGGAACAAGGTAACCTAATGCTTTCATGGACATCATCATGTATGAACTTCACGCTATGTCTATGGATATCCTTGTTTGTTCATTGTGGGACTAACCCATGTAGGTATTGAAAGTGCAACTCACTCCAATGGATTGCTCCAAATGATCTACATCAACAATGATCATCCACATCTTTCATCATCTACATGAAGTCATCATCGACAAAACCCAAGGTTAGTTCATCCCTCTTAGGGGGGATATCACATCTAGGGGGGCTTTACTCTAAGAATTGATCTAAAGAAACTCTAATGGTGTGAACACAACAATGCTTTATGTAAAAGTGGTAACCCCACTTGCGCTTAAACAATGAGTATGACCCATGATCAAATGTTCTCATTTGACTCCTAAGTCAATATACTCATATATAGATGACCTAGTCATCGCCAATTGCTTGATAGATGCTAGAGTGTTTGTGCATGCTTTGTCACATATTTCATTTAACCTTTTATTGTGTGAGCATGTTGGTTGCATATTTTCTCTCATTCGAGGACATCCATTTGTTGCTTTGATTGTTTGGCTCTTCTTTTGGCAAATGGATGGACAAGAATGCCTAAGAACTTCCTCTAGCTATCTATGCTTTTCTCGTCTCAAACTCTGTTCATGCTACATCACAAAGTTTGATCAAGTCAGATTCAAACACTCTGTGTGAGGAGCACTCAATGTCCCCGATTCGTCATAGACTTAAACTTCCAAAACCTCTTTGTGCATTTGGGTCTGACCGATTCATCTTTTTTAGTCTGACCGAGTTCACCGAGTTGATCTAGGTTTTCAACCCCGGTGCAACCGATTAGAACTTTTTGGTCACACCGAGTTGCAGTAACCACTTGCGATTCTGCATCTTGGTGCCATCGAGTTGTTCCACTCGGTCACACCGACAGGGTCAGGATATATATACCGACGGGTGAGATTTTGGAAATTTCTTCAAAACCTCCTCGCCCGTGTTTGTCCCGCTCTGCCACCTCGGGTCTTCGGATCATCCTCTCGTCGCCAGCGACCTCCCGCCGCTGGTCTCCGCCGCCGTCAACGGAATTCAACCCCGCCGTTGCCGCTGTAGCGAGCTGATCAACGAACTAGGGTATGAGTTCGAATCTTTGTGCTGTTTCTTAGCACAAAGCGAATGCCATGTTATTTACCACGTATGAGATCAATCTATCCAGAGAAACCCTCCATTAGATTAGTTTTGACTCGAAAATTTAGGGTTAGGTTTCCGCCGAACTCATCTCGGACTGACCGAGTTGTGGAAATCGGTATCACCGATTTGGCTTAGGCCATTGCACTTGCACTTTTCAGTCTGACCGAAACCTTCAAATTGGTGTGACTGAGTTCAACTCTCTGTGAAACCCTAGCAAACTCGGAGTCACCGAACTGTGTCTCGGTCTGACCGATCTCACTAGTTTAGACTCCAAAGTTACTTCAGTGTCACCGAGTTTAACAAATCGGTAGCTCTAAAATGCTTTATGTGGAAAACTAAAACTAAGCTTTTGACTCATTTGTTTTGCAAAATCTCTGCACTTTGTGATGCTCATCGACTCTATCTCATCTATAACTATTCATAGGGCCAGCTGTCAATTTGCTTTGTCAGAATGTCAGATCAGAGTGATAGCCAGAACATGTCTGAGGAGCAGGTCAATCTGAGTGAGGGCACTAGTCCCTATAGTAGATCTGATGATGGTAGCAGGAGCACCCCAAGCAACTTGCTCAAAGCAGCCACAAGGACAAGGAGGAAGAGAAATTCTGACTCAGAGGATGAGGATTATGTTGCGGTTGAAGATGAGGTCAGCTCCAAGAAGAAGGTGCTGAAAAAGGAGTATGCTGCTGCAACTAAGCCATGTCTGAACAAGAAGGACCCAACCAAGAGAGTGCCTATGTCAAAGGCCAGAGCCTCAACCGAGGAAATAGTTGAGTTCACTCTTGAACGAAAAGAGCCTGGTGAAGGCAAGAAGAGGAAAGAAAGGGTCAAGAAAACCATTGGAAGAGTCATTGGCAAGCCATCTATTATGAGAGATCTAGTTGAGGATGAAGAGGAAGAGGAAGAGGGTGTTGCACCAGCACCCAAGTCTCAAAAGCTGATGGGGGATGCCATCAAGTCTGGGTCTGCCCCTTCAAAGCCCAAGACTTCCCCCAAAGCTTCTGCTCCAGCTCCCAAGACTACACCAAAGAGGAGCACAAGAATTATTCTAGGTGCTAAGAAGAACAAGGCCCTAGTGCCTGATATTGATGAAGAAGATGCTGAAGCCCATGTGCTTAGGAAGCTCAAGCCCAAGATCCTTGGCCATGATGATAGTCATCCAGTGGTAGAAAACATGAAGATCAGAAAGGCTGCAGGTCACAGACTATGGAGACAATCTGATCCATGTGCTGTGAGGAGAAGGACTACTGTGGATTACAGATTCCACACCAAAGAGCAACAGGACTTCTATGAAACTATTCTGCTTGATAAGAAGCCCATTGTCTGTGATATGAAGTGAGTGGATTGGAAATTCATTGATGAAAATGAAGATCATTTTCCAGGTGTACATGAGATCTTCAAGCAATGTGGAGTGGACATGTTTGTGGGTCAGAAGTTGACCAAGTGGAATGATGAACTCATCATGCAATTCTACTCCACAACTCACTTCTATCCTGATGGTAGAATTATCTGGATGTCTGAGGGTACAAGGTACCAATCTACTGTTGCTGAGTGGGCCAAATTGATCAATGCCCCTGAAGAGCATGAGGATGAACTAGATGTGTATGCCAAGAAGAAGATGGATCACAACTCCATGGCTAATATGTACACAGAGATACCTGATAAAGCCTTGGAGACTCACAAGCTAGGATCTATCTACTATTTGTTGTCTCGATTGACCACAATCAATACTATCTTGAGGCACACATTATTGCGCAAGTCAGGAGATCATAGGATGATTAGAGGTCACTCCATCAACTTGCTGCAGTTGTTTGATGTGCCACAAAAGTTCAAAGTCATGAGTCTGATTGTTGAGAGAATCAAGAGGACAACTACAGATTAGAAGAGATCATGTGGGTATGCTCCTGATACGTCTCCAACATATCTATAATTTTTGATTGTTCAATGCTATTATATTCCAGATTTTGGTTGTTTAATGGGCTTTATTATACACTTTTATATTATTTTTGGGACTAACCTTCTAACCCAAGGCCGAGTGCAAATTGCTGTTTTTTTCCTATTTCAGTGTTTCACAGAAAAGGAATATCAAACGGAATCCAAACGGAATGAAACCTTCGGGGGAGTTATTTTTTGGAACAAACATGATCCAGGGGACTTGGAGTAGACGTCAAGAAAGGAGCAAGGAGGCCACGAGGAAGGGAGGCGCACCTGCCCCCTGGTCGCGCCCCCACCCTCGTGGGCCCCTCGTAGCTCCACCAGCCTACTTCCTCTTCCTATATATATATCCATATACCCCGAAAACATCCAGGAGCACCACGAAACCCTATTTCCACCGCCGCAACCTTCTGTACCCAAGAGATCCCATCTTGGGGCCTTTTCCAAAGCTCCGTCGGAGGGGGAATCGATCACGGAGGGCTTCTACATCAACACTATAGCCTCTCCGATGATGTGTGATTAGTTTATTGCAGACCTTCGGGTCCATAGTTATTAGCTAGATGGCTTCTTCTCTCTCTTTGGATCTCAATACAAAGTTCTCCTTGATCTTCTTGGAGATCTATTCGATGCAATTCTTTTTTGCGGTGTGTTTGTCGAGATCCGATGAATTGTGGGTTTATGATCAAGTTTATCTATGAACAATATTTGATTCTTCTCTGAAATCTTTTATGTATGATTTGTTATCTTTGCAAGTCTCTTCGAATTATCGGTTTGGTTTGCCCTACTAGATTGATCTTTCCTACAATGGAAGAAGTGCTTAGTTTTGGGTTCAATCTTGCGGTGTCCTTTCCCAGTGACAGCAGGGGCAGCAAGGCACGTATTGTATTGTCTCCATTGAGGATAAAAAGATGGGGTTTATATCATATAGCTTGAGTTTATCCCTCTACATCATGTCATCTTGCCTAATGCGTTACTCTGTTCTTATGAACTTAATACTCTAGATGCATGCTGAATAGCGATCGATGTGTGGAGTAATAGTAGTAGATGCAGAATCATTTCGGTCTACTTTTCCGCGGACGTGATGCCTATATACATGATCATGCCTAGATATTCTCATAACTATGCACTTTTCTATCAGTTGCTCGACAGTAATTTGTTCACCCACCGTAATACTTATGCTATCTTGAGAGAAGCCACTAGTGAAACCTATGGCCCCCAGGTCTATCTTCCATCATATAAGTTTCCAATCTATTTTACTTTTCAATATTTACTTTCAATCAATATCATAAAAATACCAAAAATATTTATTTTATTATCTCTATCAGATCTCACTCTCATAAGTGACCGTGAAGGGATTGACAACCCCTTTATCGCGTTGGTTGAGAGGTTCTTATTTGTTTGTGTAGGTACCAGGGACTTGCGTGTAGTCTCCTACTAGATTGATACCTTAGTTCTCAAAAACTAAGGGAAATACTTACGCTACTTTGTTGCATCACCCTTTCCTCTTCAAGGGAAAACCAACGCAGTGCTCAAGAGGTAGCAAGAAGGATTTCTGGCACCATTGTTGGGGAGATCTACGCACAAGTCAATACATACCAAGTACCCATCACAAAGTCTTATCCCTCGCATTACATTATTTTCCATTTGCCTCTCGTTTTCCTCTCCACCACTTCACCCTTGCCGTTTTATTCGCCCTCTTTTTTTGCTCGCCTCTTTTTGCTTGCCTCTTGCTGCCATCATGTCTGAAATTGGAGAGGCTATCATTGATAAGGATAGTGGTAATAACATGGAAAACTTTGATGCTTTTGTTGATCCTCATTAAGAACCTACTATCTTACACACTAAAAAGTTTCGAATTGGTAGTGGTAATATTATTGGAGAAGGAGTTATTCAAGATTTCTTTACTTGTGCCGGTGCTTTGCCCACCATGGGCGGGTCTGTTCTTCATAAAACTAGTAGTCTTGCGGATGTTATATCGTTGCGTGTGGTTGAACTTGAAAGACAATTTATCCATATGCATCCTTGCATACAGAGGATCTTTCTAGAATTTTCTAATATTGAGCACTCTTCTGTTAAGCGAGCAGCTACCATCTTTTTACATCATGAGTTCAAATTTATAATAAAAGAGGCCAATGAAATTTTTGTGCATTACAGGGTGGATGCCAGCCGTCCTCCCATAGAAGCAATCCTTTTTTATCAAGAGGACATAATGCGCTTACGATCTTTAGATCATGTTGCTTTTAACGAAAACCTTAGAGAGAAGGTTCCTATCGATGTTCTTGTTGATAGGATTTCTGAACTTAATGATAATTTTGCCATCCAAAATAATGGGTTGGGTTTTTCCGTTGAACAAAGGCTCTTGACTTTGTGCCAAAAGAATGCTTATAATGATGAATTGGTTTTGCAATATGAGGGGCCAAAGGAGGAACAAATACCTCCCGAGCTTGATCTTGGGGACTTTTGTCCCATTAAATTTAGCCCTTTTAATTACTTTTTCTTGCCACAAAGAAAGCTTTCTGCTGAACGTAGGGAGTATGAGATGAGTTTTCACGATTTACCTTATCATTATCATAGCAATACCTAGATCTATTCTTGCTTTTATGCCTCGCTAGGGGCATTAAATGATAGCGCTTGTTGGGAGGCAACCCAATTTTATTTTTGTTTCTTGCTTTTTGGTTTATGTTTAGTAATAAATAATACATCTAGCCTTTGTTTCGATGTGGTTTTATGCTTTTAATTAGTGTTTGTGCCAAGTAGAACCTTTGGGAAGACTTGGGGGAAGTTTTTGCGATCTTGCTGTAAAAAACAGAAACTTTAGCGCTCACGAGATTTTCTGCCATTTTTACTGGAGAGTGCGATTAGGTTGATTCTTTTTGAAGATGATTAATAGACAAATTCCTCACGTCCACCATTTTATTTCAGAATTTTTGGGGTTACAGAAGTATTCTAAACCTACAGATTACTACAGACTATTCTGTTTTTGACAGATTCTGTTTTTCGTGTGTTGTTTGCTTATTTTGATGAATCTATGGCTAGTATCGGAGGGTATGAACCATAGAGAAGTTGAAATACAGTAGGTTTACCACCAATATAAATAAATAATGAGTTAATTACAGTAACTTAAGTGGTGGTTTGTTTTCTTATACTAAAGGAGCTCATGAGATTTTCTGTTGAGTTTTGTGTTGTGAAGTTTTCAAGTTTTGGGTAAAGGTTTGATGGATTATGGAATAAGAATTGGCAAGAGCCTAAGCTTGGGGATGCCCAAGGCACCCCAAGGTAAAATTAAAGGAAAACCAAAATCCTAAGCTTGGGGATGCCCCGTAAGGCATCCCCTCTTTCTTCTTCGTCCATCGGTAACTTTACTTGAGGCTATATTTTTATTCACCACATGATATGTGTTTTGCTTGGAGCGTCTTGTATGATTTGAGTCTTTGATTTTTAGTTTACCACAATCATCCTTTCTGTACACACCTTTTGGGAGAGACACACATGAATTAGAATTTATTAGAATACTCTATGTGCTTCACTTATATCTTTTGAGCTAGATAATTTTGCTCTAGTACTTCACTTATATCTTTTTGAGCACGATGGTGGTTTTATTTTATTGATCTCTCATGCTTCACTTATATTATTTTGAGAGTCCCTTAGAATAGCATGGCAATTTGCTTTGGCTATAAAATTTGTCCTAATATGATAGGCATCCAAGATTGGTATAATAAAAACTTTCATAAAGAGGTGCATTGAATACTATGAGAAGTTTGATACTCGATAATTGTTTTGAGATATAAAGATGGTTATATTAGAGTTGTGCTAGTTGAGTAGTTGTGAATTTGAGAAATGCTTGTGTTGAAGATTTCAAGTCCCGCAGCATGCACGTATGGTAACTATTGTGTAACAAATTTGAAACATGAGGTGTTCTTTGATTGTCTTCCTTATGAGTGGCGGTTGGGGACGAGCGATGGTCTTTTCCTACCAATCTATCCCCCTAGGAGCATGCACGTGATGCACTACAAAAAAAACACTTCCGTGATGATACGTGTTTGTCGCAGTAGGTCGCATTTTCTGTCATGCATGTACATCCATGACGATTTTATGACATAATCAAGATAGTCATACATGTGCTGTCGTAGAAGTGCTCGATGACATTACCAAAATTATCATCACGGAAGTGTCCACTTCCATGACGATAAATCCCGCGTCACAGAAGTGCTTTCGTCAAGGGTGACCGACATGTGGCATCCACCGTAACGGAACGCCGTTAAGCTATCAGGTCGGGTTTTGGATCCGATAACCCGTTAACAGCCCCGACCAACGAGGATTTTCCACGTGTAAAATCATCATTGGCTGGAGGAAACACGTGTCAGCTCATCGTTGGGACAGATGTCTTCCACTCATTGGACAGAAGGCACCTATGATACGTTGACATGTGGCACGACCCAACAGAGGCCCATTCCTGTGAAAAGGCCGGCCCGTTTAACTTGGTCAAAAGGTGGCGGGCCAGCCAATGTAAAGCCTGCTAACGTCCTGTTTGCATATAGCCCATTTACAGCCCGCTAACCCAAGGCCCGTTACGCCCTATCCGAATTAGGCCCAGTAGCGTCATCTGGGCCACCCAATATGATTCCAGCCCGTTTTCACTTCTGGCCCCTGTATGGCCCATGACGTCTTTCGGCCCATATGAGGCCCTATGTAACTCTTGGCCTATTAACGGCCCATGGTGAAACTGGCCCTTAATGAACAGTGTATCACTTTACGCCCATTAACGGCCCGTGGTGAAACTGGCCCGTAATGAACAGTGTATCACTTTATACCCATTAACGGCTCGTTATTCCGTTGGGCCGTTTCCAGCCCATGTTATCTTTCGGCCTTCTCAGAGCCCATTTATTTTTGGGCTCATTTCCAGCATTCGTTTACTTACGGCCCGTTAATGTCATTTTCTACTTGTGGGCCAAATTCAGCCCGTGGTTACAGTCGGCCCGTTTGTGGTCCGTTAATACGTTGGGCCGTTTTCATAGCGTCATCAAATATGGCCTATTAACGATGGCCCGTTATGGTCGACCCATGAACGGGCGATTCCAACTCTAGCCCGTTTACAGTCATAATGCAGTCTGTTTGGCCCATGTTTGGCCAATCGATCATACGGCCCGTATAAGGCCCACTGACGATATGGCCCACTGATGATACGGCCCACAGAAGGCCCATTGTTTCTACGGCCCGTAGAAGGCCCATTGTTTCTACGGCCTGTAGAAGGCCCACTGTTTCTACGGCCACTTGGAGGCCCAGTGTCACTACAGTAAATATTATCCCATGGTTATTGTGGCCTAGTTTAAAAAAATAGGTTATTGCAGCCACTAGCTAACCGCGGAAAAAGAACTGCAATGACTACAAGCAAACAAATAAACAAGACAACAAGGAAATAAATAAGCAAGCAACTAACTCTAGGCTATCACGGCTATTACACATATTACATCCATTGGGCATCAAAGTTTGCCACAATTAGCAAATATAGGGAACAAAGCAGCATATCATATACACTGGTTGTCAAAGTTGGCGACCAGCGCAAATAATCGCCGCAGCAAAACAAATCCAGAATTGAAACCACTTCAGAAGATCTCAAGAAACAATATCCTGGGTACCCATAATGCTGGCAAGATGCTTAGCAAGCTTATTAACTTTCTCTTGTTTGGCGCTTAAATCCTCCAGCGCTTGCCATTGCACCAGAAAATATGCATCTGAATTCTGCAGGGACTTCCTCAGTCCTTCAGCTTCCTGTCGCAACACATCTGACCGATGTCTTTCAACTTGAAGTTGAGACTCAAGAAGACGAACTGATTTAGGCAGCGAGTTCGAAGAGCTTGTGCCAACAGTAGTGGCCAGTAACTCGAACACTACATCAAGACATGACTTTTGGGTTCCCTCACTGTCATCAAGATAGTTTTTATCAGCTTTCTTGGATACCAACAGGGATGTCTCACTATCTTGAACCTTATATGCATTACTTCCTTTACCATTGGATAACGCAGTACTGTTCTCCAATATTTTGTTCGCATTCTAGAAGAGAAACAAGCAGGCACATCACATGTTTACCATGTTGTATATGAAACTCATTTTGGTAAATGAGTTCAGTAGTAAAGTGGACAGGATAACAGCATGAAACAAACATATATCTATGTACCATGGTCACTTTATGGTCTATATTATTCTAGTTTTTGTTGCCAAATCAAGATAGAGACACAGTTCAAATAATATTTGTTCAAGACAAAGCAGAATAGACAGAATATAAGTGTGGGTAACTATAGAGCAATAACAACACTTGTATTGTGCATGACATGAGAACATAACTGTTTATTCAATTGAAACTGAAATCAACATAGAGCAGGTTACAACAGCAAACTAGTTAAAGAAACAGGTTTAAAACATACCTGTTGCGCCATTGGAGTTTCAATTCCATCCTTCAAATTTGAAAATAGTTGGTATGAGTAAATACAGTAATGCAAAAGCAAAGGAGTATGAACCATAGCTACAAAACCTAACCTGAGAACAAATCTTCTTCTCCTTTAAGCGTTGAGTTGGGATTCAGAGTGGTGGTCCTCGTGCTTTGGGCACTGCAGTTCCCTTACTAACTGCTCGTGTTTGGGTGCTCTATGGTGGAGATGGTGCTGTGTCAACTGGAACTGGGTTACTATCTGCCGGGGTTGGGGTTAGAAGGGGTGTAGCTGGTTCTCTGTCCAACTGGGTAGGGGTACAATCTGCGGGAGTCTGGGTTATGTGTGGTGCATCTGGTCCTTGGGCAAGTACAACCGTGGTTCTATCTACATTAACTGGTAGCACTATCTTTTCTGAAGACCGTGTTGTTACTCCCTTAGATACTGCCATCATGCTCTCCAATTCAAATGGCTGATAAACAAGAAAAGTAATTGGAAGTATAGACATTGTATGATAGACAGGTGCAATGGATAGTGGGGAATAAAAGAGGGCATGAAATAATTCATATTTATGTTGTCTAACCAAACAGGATAGCATGACACAATTTCACATATATGATGGCTAACTAAACAGGATAGCATGACACAATTTCACATTATGATGGCTAACTAAAAAAGATGGAAAGACATAGTTCAAAATATGAGACTATGTAAACAGGATGACATGACATTACTATATAATGTGTTTATTAAATAGGTTGGCATGCCATAGTTCACATACATTCACGGATAGAATGCCATAATTCAAAATATGATGACTGCAAACACTAAACAGGATGAGATGATATAACTATATGATGTCTTTATTAAATGGGTTGCCATGCCATAATTCAGATAGATGATGTGTATGTAGTATGTAAACATGATGGCATGATATAATTCAAATATATGATTTATATAGTAAGCAAGTAAGCAGATGGCAATCCATATATGATGTAAAAACTAAGCAATGCAAGACAACATGCATGACATGGGTAATATAACCCTGCCAAGTTTGAGCATAGACCTCAGGGGGGAAATAGGACTGGTCATCAGTCTCTGAATCCTCCTCTGAGGAGCTCTCTATAACCAGCAAGATGTCTGCTTTAGCAGGTAGCATTGTCTGCTCTGAATACCTTGTTTTCACTCCAGATACTTCCATCACCACTTCAAATGGCTGATGCACAGGAAGAGTAGTTGAATATACAAACGTTGTCAACAAATGGAACATGTAATACAAAAAAATGATAGCATGATATAATTCACATACATGATGATTGGCTAAACAGCATGGCATTGCATAATTCACATATATAATGCCTTTGCAACAAGATATCATTGTATAATTCACATATATAATGTCTTGCAACAAGATGGCAATGCATAATTCACATATATGGTAATTAGACACTAAACAGGTGGCATTCACACAAAGCTTGTCTAAACTAATCAAATGACATAGCAATGCGAGACACCATACGCACGATATGAGCAACATAACCTTGCCAAGTTAGAGCATACACCTCGGGGGGGGGGGGACAGGACTGGTCATCTGTCTCTGAATCCTCCTCTGAGGAGCTATCCATAACCAGCGAGATATGTGCTTCGTCAGATAGCATAGTTTGCTCTGAAGACCTTGTTTTCACTCCAGAATTTGCCATCACCGTGTCAAATGGCTGATGCACACAAAGAGCAGTTGAATGTACTAACATTGTTCACAAATGTAATATGTAACGAAAAAATGATGGCCTGATATAATTTACATATAAGATGACTGGCTAAGCAGGATGGCATTGCAAAATTCACATATATGATGCCTGGCTAAACAAGATGGCGTTGCATAATTCACATAAACGATGAATAAACTAAACATATGTCATTCGCACAAAGGATGTCTAAACTAAGAAGATGACATATATGATGTATAAAGTAAGCAATGCAAGACACCATATGCATGATATAACCAACATCAGCATGCCAAGTTAGAGTGAAGACCTCAGGGGGTAAATAGGAGTTGTCTTCTCCTTCTGAATCCCCCTCAGAACATATATCTTCCTCTCGATTACAATCCAAAATGCGTGGAGGGGGGCTGCCTTTGCGCCTACCATGGAGCGACGTCTGCATGAAATTTTATTGCCACACAAGGCTCGTCTCTTTTGCTCTACATGTTCAGTTCCATTGTTTACAATAACTGTCATGCATAGGAATAAAACATAGTGAGATTATGTAAGGAGTGCATGCAGAAATCCAGAGTGATGGTAGCAACCTGTGGATAGACCCAAAACCAATAATAGCAGGCAGATAATGGCTTCAGTTAAAAAATACAGATAATGGCTTCTTTACTGTTTGCTTCCCACCCAACATGAAACTCATAGTAGACACCGGAGATTAACCAGATAGTAGATAGATACTATTGTTAGCGGCCCCGATATGTACCCCACAACCATTTAAAAACTGAAGTTTGACCATTAGTTTGGAGCTGACTCAGAGTCTAATTGGTGAACGGGACGATAAAATAGCATGTAATATTAAGCGATGCATAACGTAAGAAGACACTAAAGAGTGCGACCTCTCTTGCGGACCCGTGTAGTCCTTGAGGTCATCTGCTCGGTTGATGATGGTAATGCAGCTTTCATGGCTGCCAGCGGCAGGGAAGAAGATCTAAGGCAGCGAAAGACAATCTGGAGGCTGGATCCCTGCTGTGCTGGACCCTTCTGTCGTTGGAGCAACTGAGCTGGGGTGGACGACGGTGCAGCAGGAGCGGGACAAACCACACAAGGTTTTCTTTGACAACTATCTGTAAGAGAAGTAATTCTGTAAGGGCTCGTTTGAATTGGAGGATTCCAACAATGCAGGGATAGAAAATAGACAGGAATAGGATAGGAACGTACGTGCAAAACAGAGAATTTAAAAAACACAGGATTTCTGCCAATCTGGGTGTTTGATTCACAACAATTGGAAGATCATAGGATGCAAAGAAGCATGGTGAGATTAAGTCAAACCACAAGAAAATGTACGGTTATAATGCTATTATGCTACTATCTCTTAGTCTTGTGCTTCATGAATAGGAATTTGAAAAGGAGGACAAGTAAAAATTAAAATTCCTACATTTTTTCTTTCAAGGAGACACTAAAGGAACAAATCCGTGTGCTCAGTGGACAATATATATAACATGTAGAGTAAAAAAGAGATGCAACAAGTGTACAACCTCTTTGGCGAAGCCATGTCGATCTCAGCGTGATTGGGTTGGCCGATGAGGATGCTCCGGCTGACTTTGCTGTCGGAGGAGGGGAAGAAGATCTTAGACGTCTGGAGATGGAGCCCGAGGTACTGCTCCGCTGTGATGGAGAGTTTCGTTGTTGGAGCAGCTCCAGTGAGTTGTACGACGCCAAGGCTGAAGCAGGACAAGAGAGTCAACGAACAATGTTAACCTGAGTGGAATTCTAATAGCATCTCCAATACATGACGTAAAATACATAACCACAAAGTGTTAGATGTAAAATACAACAGCCGCTCATCTCTGAACTTAACTATCGAAACTGAACTTAACTGTCGAAACTGAATTTTGCTGTCGAAACTGAATTTTGCTGTCGAAACTGAACGCACTAGCAAGGTGAGGCTACACGTCGGCCGACTGACTTTTTCATCTCTAGTCAGTCGATTTTGCGGCCGTTGGATACGAAATCAAGGGCCTGCGGTTCTTCTTCAACCTCCACCCCTCTGAGCCGCCAGCCACCACCGGCCAATCAGTAGCCCCTCGCCGCCCGCGGCCGGAGGTGCACCGCCCTGCCCGCCCGAAAACACTCCCCACCACCAGTTTGCCGCCGCCCCGGCCATCCCTCTAGGCCCCCCCATGCCGAGCTTTTTCTCCGGCGATCCCCACGCCACCGCCCCGCCACCGATCACCTCCCCCATCCCGAACCCTAAGATAGATAGTGGGGTACCTCTCCTGTGAGCCCCCCTCCCCGCTGCGGCTGGTTCTTCCTTCACCCCGACGAGCCCCCCCACCCCCTGAAAACCGACTGACCCAAAAGTCGATTCAGTCGACTGAAGTGTAGCTAAATCGGAGCAGCATCGCAAGCAAGAGAAAGAGCAAGAGCAGCAGCGCGAGCAAGAGCAATAACAAGAGCAGACCAGACAGGGGACCAAGAGCAAGAGCAGAGCAGCATTGCGAGCGAGAGCTAAAGCAACAGCAGCTCCTACTGATGTGGACATCGTCGCCGAGGGAGCGGCGCCGTGGAGGAAGTGGCCGGCGACGCCACCGTGGATGGAGCCGTGCCGTGTCGGCTTGGGACCGAGCGCCGGCAGCACCGTGAGATCGAATAAAGAAGAAAATGCAGCGATTAGTGTACAACCTCTTTGGTGGCGCCGATTAGGCCGCAACTTCATCCGAGGAAACGGTGATGACGATGCTCTTCCGGTGGTGCAGGTGAAGACAGCGGTGTGGGAATGGAGGTGGCTCGAAATACAAGGGGAACGTCAGGGCAGCTCCTTGGAGGTGGAGGACGGGGTGGCTGAACCGGCGGGACGATGAGATCGACGATGGATCCTCATCCGGTACGGTGGATGAGGGACGTCGAGGTGTTGCTGTGGACGACGCCGTCGGGGAAGAGGCTCCGGCTGGGTGGCGGACGGAGTAGGGTGTGGGGATTCGTCGCGGGTTTTCGCGGCCTCGATGTATGAATGGGTGGGCAGATGGGATGGCAATGGGGAACCATGGCTTAGAGATGCGCTTGTCCGAAATGTGGGGTAAGTTACAAAAGTACCCCCACCGATTTGAGGCGGTTCTTTCGGTTCAGGGGTACCACAGGCATTTCGCGTGTCGGGATTTCACAGGAGGTGGGAGTTTTCACGCGCGTTGTAATTTCGGAATAGTAAGGCGCGGGTTGAGATGGAGGGAGTTGTCGGAGCACAACGAGACAAAGATACATCTTAAATATTTCGGGCTAACAAGGCGCGGGTTGAAATTTCCGGACAAGCCTAACGTGTAATGTACCAAATCAATGCGCACTACAAATGTCATTCAAAACTTTGAATTAATGTTATGTTCAATTAAAATATTTCGCTACGTGTATAATGCATGCAACCTACTACTCAAATGAACGTTTTAGTGCATTCCAAACGTATATACTACTGCTTCAATATGAACTAAATTTGAATTTGTTTCTCTATTTGAATAAGATCTACAGTAATGATTGTTGTGAAGTCAAAGCATTTGAATTCGTTTCTCTGTTTTAATAAGATCTACAATCATCATTATTGTCAAGTTAAACCATCATTTGTGTATTATCTTCACATCACACCACATGATTAGTCTCGAGTTACATATGAACTATGTGTACTATATGAACTCGAACTAGATTTTTTGTATCCACTTTATTTTGATTTCAAATCACATTACATTTCTAGCTCTAGCTAGATCTTCATAATCTAAACCATGTCTCATATGTATAATGTGTTTATCACATTATGTATCGTGCCCCGCTCCCTACGCCTACAAGTATTGAGATGTGAGTTGCAAACACCACACATTACCACAAATTCAAATAAAATGTGAGAATGTTCGATATATAGTATTGTTTAGATTGTTCGATATTTAGTTGTAAGCTGCAAACGCCACACATTATCACAAATTCAAATAAAATGTGAGATTGTTTGATGTATAGTATGGTTTAGATTGTTCAGCATTTAGCTGTGAGTTGCAAACGCCATGCATTATCACATTATGGTATAACACGTGCACAACACGTGTATCACCGCTATATTCATGCATGCAATGTTTAAAACACTATGATCTCCTATTCAAATATATGAATCCTCTTTCATATCAAATTATGATCTTTGTTAGTCTCTTACACCCACACAATCCTCTAAACTTTGTAGCTACCACTAACTTTCTCTCGTGCATGCACACGCCCTCCTCGCCCTCCCCCTCCCTCGGCATTCTATACACCGGGCACATTCATTTTTTTCTTTAGGCCGTTCTCCCATAGTCTCCACAACTCTTTTCCGACACACACACTGATTGATAAACCTCTCCAGCGATGCCTGCCTACAACATACACACACACCTTCAATCTCCTCCTTGATGTGTCATTGCCTCGTGTCTCTCATACGGTCAGACACACGTGTAAACTCTTGCCCCTCTTTTCATCGATCTCACAACCGCACACTCCTCCCCCTATCTAGCTAGTAGTTGGGCCTCTCGCACCACCTCCTAGCTCCATTCTCTCTGTCTATCCGTCTCGCTGGGCCTTATTTGCCTCTAACAAATGGACGTACACCGACCGATCTCTCGCTATACATATAGCTAGCTAGGTCCTTATAACTCGTTTTTACCCACACGTCAATCGATCTACCTCATTAGTTGTGTCTCTCCCTTCCTCCGATAGACAACAATTGATCTACCGATCTAGTTAGGTTTGCTTACCAAACACATGGTTCCCCTTCATCATCCATGGATGCGTCCCGACAGATCTATCACGCACAGGCACACACAGAAACACATCCCCACTCTTATTGATAACATTGCAGTTCCACCCTTAGTTTGTCTAGTAGGCCTCTCCCACCATCTTCGAGAAGCAACTCCATCACCCATCCAGCACTCTACCCCTCTCCCTCCCTCTCCCTCCATTCCTCTCTCCTCTCTCTCTATCTCTCTCTGTCCCATCATGTTTCCCGTCCTTCAGTTATGTATGGATGTCAACCGATCACACTCAAAGACATAGCTGGGTCTCTCCTCAACACATATACGAGTCGTTCTACCTCTATAGTTAGGCCTCTGCCTACCCCTCCCCCACCCCTCCCCCCACACACACCGATACATCAAGCGCTCTAGTCATGTCTCCCTGCCACACACAAACTTGACATGTGCCCTCTAACGTTCCGGTAGGCCAGTCGCCCTATATCTTTGACTTGCACACACACACACAATTTCGATGGCTCTCTTCATCGATCTCGCACCCACCCACTTGATCCTCTCTTCGACTCTATCGATAGCTATGAC
>NC_041380.1:487159967-487223369 GCF_002162155.2 Triticum dicoccoides
CACACCGATACATCGAGCGCTCTAGTCATGTCTCCCTGCCACACACAAACTTGACATGTGCCCTCTAACGTTCCGGTAGGCCAGTCGCCCTATATCTTTGACTTGCACACACACACACAATTTCGATGGCTCTCTTCATCGATCTCGCACCCACCCACTTGATCCTCTCTTCGACTCTATCGATAGCTATGACCCCTCCCTCTCTTCTCGTGGATTGCCCGACCATCTATGTATGATATGGATAGGCCTCCATTTCACACACATTGCATGCAAAATTTTGTTTGAGATGTCATCGACACATATTCCCACAAAGAATTCACGAAATCAACCCCCCACCCCACCCCCACCCCAAAACAAAAAACACTCACGAACGCGGTCTGTATCTCTCACACACACCCACATAGGTGGGGGACGTGCACGAAGAGAAGAGGTGCATGCACGACGCACGTACTCCCATCTCTTTCCCAACCACACCCGCGCGGGTACACGGTGGAGCTCATTTCTGTACGAAAAAGGCAGCCCACATGGTAATTTGGCACGTGCACTGGTTGTCCACTTGGTGGAGGGAGGATCGTCTACCATGGGTGAACAAACAAATTGCGACTTGACGTGTTATGTTAAAAAAAGAGGCAAACCATGTGGGGCCTACCTTAGAGGCAAGGCTCTATACACTGGAGTACTTTTGATGTGTCCCGTCAACTCGCAGAACGAGGAGAAGCTTGCTGAGTACGCCGTCTCCCCCGTTCCTAAATATAAGTCTTTGTAGAGATTTCACCATGAACCACATGCGGATGTATATAGATGCATTTTAAGTGTAGATTCATTCATTTTGTTCCGTATGTAGTGGAATCTCTACAAAGACTTATCTACTAGTAATAGCTAGCCCCCACTACTAGGAATTCTCTATCCTCTCCTTGAGACACATCATCAAAATTGATGTAGCCGTTAGATGAAGTAAATCAGTCCATAATAGCCGTCTGATCTAGACGTTGAGAGGCTCCGCACTAAGCCACATGCAAGCATGCAGAAATACCATGGCACATGCATGTGAGTGGGTTTTAAATCACATCAACATGTCTGCATGCAAGCCTGCACTGGTAGCATGCATGTAAGTGAGCTTTTAAGTCCCATTAACATGTCAAAAAGAAAAATATAATCCCATTATGCAGTAGGAGTTGGCTGATCTTTTTTCCTTATGTGGGATGATCTAAATGATGATGGGAGTTTATTTAGTTTGGTACCACATTTTTCATGCAGTTAGGTGTCGCACGGTGATAGTGTGAGGTGGGCCATGTAATCACTGAGCCTGCGTGTTTTCACTGCTCTTGCACGCCTCTGCTATAAAAATGGAGAAAATTGTAATCTAGTAGTAGTACCTCCTTTTGCCAAAAGCGTGGGACATCTAGCAGTCCTACCACCTCAGTAATAAAGACCAATGAGGCGCCAAATCACATAGACCCAGCAGTAAGTAGAACGGACGAAGCAACCATCACTCTTGCGCCAGTGAGAGGTCGCGTCCGCTCTGCCCGGGCATGAATGCGACACCGATTCTTTGGAGCGGCGCTGACCGTTTCAGGCGGGAAGCGCGCGCGGGCGATGGAGGGTCTTTGGGTGGGCCAGGCTGGTCAGGAGCGGGCGTGGAAGCTGTCCGCATGTCCCTACCGGACACGCCCGGAAACGAGAGGATGCACCGACTCTCGCGGCTAAAATCATACACTACACAACATCTCTCTGTAGGAGTAGGTCAATCTGTCGCTCTCTCTAACACACACATGCTGTTAAACACACACACACACACACACGCACACGCATGCACCTTGGTCCTGTTGCACCTTCTAACGTGACTTATTACACCTAGACGGAGGGAGTAGTAAGTATACGAGATACGGTGGCACACTGACTTAAGTCGAATACAAGTGCCCAAAATTTGTGTGCATGTTATAATAAGGATTCACTTAAAATAGTACCTGAGCGAACAAAGGGATCAACTGGATAGTGTTCCCGAGCAGTAGCGAGATGTGTGAGGTAAGAAACACCGCTGGCGCTTTTAATTTTTCTTATTAATTTATTTGTTTCACCCTCTGACTGGTGGGACCCAACGTACTACATGGAGAGAGGTAAGGTGACTAAGGCTGCATTATTTTTGCACCACTGTGGATAGTCTTACCACCAAAGCCACATGACACGATTATGATTGAAATCCCAATGACTTCCACACACACAAAAAACACGGCATGCTTGTCACACGAATGCAGGAATGTATAAAAGGTTATTTCCCTCTCGTTGAACATAATAGGAGGGTTGTGTAGCTGGTTAGCCTGTTCGCTCATCAAACTTGAGGTCTCGGGTTCGATAACTACACTTGAGCATAATTTGTGCCAGGAGGATTCTTTGACTGGTCAAAATGTTTTCTAGGGTTTGCACGCTTCACACTCTCTCTCCAGTATATATATACATGCTGGAGCCTCAGCGCTTGTAGTTGCTCTCTTCACACTCTCTCACCCTCTCTAGATCTAAACAAGACTTCGTTGACCTCTCTCTCCCCTCACTGCTGCTCAAAGAGCCAGCAGGATCCGTCCGCCGGGAAGGGAAGGAGGCTTAACATTGTCACCGTCGGTGAGGGACTACAGGCGTAGTTTTTCACTTTCCACCCAGCGGCGGCACGGGAGGGCCTCCGATCCCTTATTCTTCGCTGCCGTCCCGTCGCCCACCGAACCATGCCCCAAGAACGTTAAGGTATAATTTACTTACTCCACATGCATTGCTCTAGCTACATGTATACCATGAATCTAGGACGTGGTTCAAAGAGGAAAGGAGTGGGGGAAAGTAGTGGGAAAAGTTGTATATAGCATGAATCTAGGACGTGGTTCAAAGAGGAAATGAAGGGGGAAAGTTGTATAGCATGAATCTAGGACGTGGTTCAAAGAGGAAAGGAATAGGGGAAAGTAGTGGGGAAAGTTGTATCGCATAAATATAGGACGTGGTTCAAAGAGGAAAGGAAGGGGCGAAAGTACTAGTTCAAAAAGGAAAGGAAGGGACAAGGCTGTAGAGTTTGAGCAGGACTAGATTTGCCGTGCTCACATAGGGAAAGGTGTCTAAAGATAACAAAACTGGGACCAACACAAATATGCTCCTTGGTTGTTTGTTCTTTGTTGCAAAGGACTGTGCATGACCACAGTACATCGGTAGATGCACATGGTGCTGGTGCGTCCACTGTCCCATGCAACTCATTAGCTGTTGTTAATCTAAGGCCCCGTTTGGTTAAAAACTCCCTAGTCCCTACCTGCTTGGTTCCAGGGACTAAACATGGACTAGAGGTTATTAAATGACATGCTAAAAGACCATGTTACCCCTAGTAATGAACTAATAGAGACAAGGTGCGATGCGTGGCAGGGGCAACTATTGGAGAAAGTCCCAAAAAGACTCCCTCGGGGTCTTCTTTCTTTAGTCCCAAATGCCCACTTTTAGTCCCTAAAAGTCCCTCCTATTTGGTTTAGATGGGACTGACACAGAGTTTTTTTAGTCCCTACACCAAAATGTCCCTGTAAACAAACACCCTCTAATAATGCCGCTGGAAAATTGATGCAATGCCATAGTTAAAAGCAAATTACATGTTTAACGAATTTTATTGTTAATATAATCTCTATGTTAATATTAATCAATGCCACCATTTGAGAAATGCTACTGTCTTGCTTTCTTTCCCATTTAGATAAGGTAAATGCTTCTTTTTGTTGGCTTCTGTGTCATCCACCGTTATTGACCACTAATTGTTTCCTTTGCACCTCTGTGTAAACAGGGTTATCTACTTCACCTCGTTGCCATTGTGACATTTTGTTGCACTGCACAAAACACTATTGTTTTAAGAGTGTTTTGTGCAGTTCAACCAAAATGTCACACCGACAATGTTCCTTGATTGCTTGATCTTAGTGGAACTGCACAAGAGGAGATCTTACTTCCTATCCGTTAAGGCGAATTTGGTTCAGATCTTCTTCTTGTGAGTTGTTTGAATTCCGCATCATGAGAGGTCAATACTAGCCTTCTTTCACATGATTCTGCAGTGTGCTTTAAAATGTTGTGATACTTGTACGATAATGTTGCTTGATTTTAGTGAACTGCGCAAATGGAGACAAGAATTCCAATCTGTATGTGCACCGTAATATCCCATTGAGGGAAGATAAGGATATTTCACAACTGTTGGCCTGTATTTTGCCACTTTCATCGGAAAATTAAGTTTAGTACTATACTTGTGCTCCCTAATTGACATGCCAAATCTTACATTGAAGGCGAAGCTTGTCTGTTATTGAACCAAGTGATGAAGGGGAAGAACAAGTGGAAGAAAAACAAAAAGCAACTCCTGGTGCTGTAATGAAGCACTGGAACTGTGATTACACAAGTAATGATATAGTTTTGCATCTTAATTTATTGCTATGGCTGGAACGAGCAATTGTTTTGCCACTGATTTGATGCCACTCTTAATGTAATATGTAATTATCTCTACTTGTGCAAACAGGGATCTTCTTTGAAGATACCATATATTTTAGTGGAACTGCAAAAGAAGATGTTGGAAACATTAAACTAATCGAGGAGTATATAGTAAGCATGGCCACCACCGTAGATAGCAACAGATGGTTCCGGAGAAGTGCTTCATCTGTATGCTCTACACAATAAGCCTCCTGACAAAGGTTGGTACTCGCCCACTAATTCCATCCATATATGATTGAGCTTTGTCATCTCTATTGGTGTTGTGCTACTATTTAGATACTGTCATGAAAAGGTGGTATTGTCCTTGAGAAGTGCTTCATTGGTGATGTTTTAAATATTTCCTTTCCTTTTTTTGAGCAAACAGGGACGCTAGCATTTAGTAGTCATCTTGTCTTTGCACAACAGGATCATCTTCCTCTGAAGAAGAATATGGAGTACATGAAGTGACTAGTTCCGATTATGTCAGGATGAAGAAGCCCTGTCTATCTTCTCATCAGAAGGAGTAATTGAAAGATGGTTACATTACTCCCCACAAGACCAAACTAACTTCAGCTCAGAAGGACTAACAAATCTCCAGTTTTTTGCTATGATGCGCGAGTACAATGTTATTCTACGATTCTTTCTGGTGAGTTCCATTTTTCTAAAAGTGTGCTCTACATGGACCATGTATGTGCCTGTTGAAACTGTCAATTCATAGTGCATTTTGCTTTATACTAATCACTTTTTTGTATTTGTGCAAACAGGGGTGCTCACTTGATTTCAATGGGAACTGCACAAAATGTTCATGAATACATCGAATCATTCATTTCCACCACAAGAAAGGAGGTGCCGATAAGTTCAAGGCGTTGCAACATATAAGGGCGAAATCATACAAGCTACGCGTGAATTTGGTTGATTTTGGTGGAACTGCACAAAAAGAACAACTGGTTTATTTAGCACGAGGTGCCATGTCAATGTCTGAACTGATGGCAAACCCTGCCCATTCCACAATCGTAGGCATTTGATATTTTGGAATGGGACAACCTTGTCAAATTTTGCTCATTGATTTTAGCAAGACATGTGTTTGATATTTTCGAATGGCACGCCCTTTGCTGTCAGCAACATCGATCAATTTTTTCTTTATTCTTTAGTTGTGAAGTAAATATTGCCTCTGACATGTGAGTCGCTGAGATGCATAATCATCGAATGTTTTGAATGTTCTCTATGAATTGCCAGGCCAGTGTGTTTGATTGCAATGTACAGAAATGCTAAAAAGCCGCTCAAATTCTTTGTACTCCTTCTATTCCTTTTTACTTTGCACATTGTGAAAGTGCATAGTTTTTTGTATAAGATTGGTCAAAGTAGAGATACTTTGACTGCAGACAAAACTTGTATGCAGACTAGAAAGGACCGGAGGGAGTACATGTGAAACTGCTGCAAATGATCACCCTGGGAATAATGCTAGTACGTATTGTTTTGCACGTTCATCCAATGCCAGTGATGCAGGAATTCGAACTAATCGAAATAAATTCATTCATACACGGTCGGATTTCATATAAACATGCTGGATTTCATTACATTTCATACATTCTTCAACTAAAAAGGGGTGCACTGGAGGTATAATTAATTAACCGAAGCTACCCACTTGTGTCCCTCTGAGCCGAACAGAAGCTTCAGTGACTTAACTACAGGTGCAGTTGCGTAATTGACATGTGGCCTGTTGGGCCCACTTCTCAGTCAGCCAACTGCACCAGTAGTTAAGTAGAAGCGGCGTTCTTCTCCAGCGCAGCTCTCCGACTCCACGTCACCGCCAAGAAGCTGACCGGCTGTCAATGGTCAACCCGCATAGCTTGGCTTCAACCGGAGGGTAGCAGCGGTGGCCTTACTTGGACCTGAGCAGCGGCGACCTACCGTGTTCTACTCTTCCTCGTTTTCTATGTGGCGTGGCCTCGTTGTTAGTGGGGCGGGGCCTTGGCAGAGCCGGCGATGTCCTTTGTCTCGTTGCCGGTAGGGTGGGGCCTCGGCTGAGCCGGCGATGTCCTCTGCCTCGTTGTTGGCGGGGCGGGGCCTCGGCGGAGCCGGCGGTGTCCTCTGTCTCGTTGTTGGCACCATGGGGCCTCGGTGGAGCAGGGCCTCGTCGAGCCAGTGGAGCGGGGACTCGTCGGAGCCGGCATTGTCCTGTGCCTCGTCCTCGGTCTCGCCAAACAGAGTCTCGCCCGCTTCATCGCCCTCTTTGCTAGCCTCTTTGTAGGCGGCCGCAGCCTCCGCCACCTGCACGCGGTACCGCCAGCGCTCGAGGCGGCCCTTGTGGGCGGAGCGGTACGAGTCGAGCAATGCCCCCTGCTCCATCCGCTCCGCGGCGATCTGCTCCTCCGCCTGCAGGTGCTCCTAGAGGAGATGGTGGTTGTAGGCGGCGTCAGCCTGCGCCTCCCGGAATTGCTCCTCATGCATCTGCCTCACCCTGTCCATATATTGGGCACGGGCCTTGCCGATGGTCATGGTGCAATGCACTGGCGAGGATGGCATGGAGGAAGGGGTTGGCGCCGGATCGTCGACTACCATGTTCTCCATTGGGACGTCGTCATCCTCCGGCTGCCTGCCGGCCAGCCGGTCGGCAGCAATGGCTGCCATCTCCTTGTGGTCCGTCGTCCGCCCGTCCCGAAGAGCGCTAGAGCACGAGGAAGCAATGGTGGGCAGTAGTGGTGTGGACAGGAGAAAGGGAACGAATGCGGATGACTGCGGCTATGGCCGGCGCAACAGTTTATATAGCAATGGTGGGCAGGCGGAGGGACGGACGTGTGGCGCCGGAGTAGCCGCCTCGGCAACCGTGTATCATTAATGTGGGCGGCAGATGGACGGATGGACGACACTTGTGTCGTTTGAAGGCGGAGCAATCGCCTGCACCGGAAAGCGGGGCAGGCGGCGCTGACTGTTTCAGGCAGAAAGCGTGCGCGAGCGAGGAGATGACTTTACTTGGAGAGGATGACAATGGGGACCCACCAGGTCCATAGCCTCACGTACGCAAGTGCCTCCTTATTATATATATATATAACTATAATTTATTTTGCTTCCTCCTGGTTTCCTGACATCACGGTCCCACACCATTGTCAACCTATGTAGTACTCCCTCCTTTCCGGTTTATAGGGCTTATCTCAAAATTTTAGTTTTTCCATTTTATAAGGCTCAATTTGGTTGTTCCCCATCACATGTTCAGACTTCAAGGTGCATTAAATCATTGAATGCAAGTATTAAGAGAAAACTGACCAATGCATGCACTTTATGCATGCATGCATTGCAATTAATGCATTCGTAAACATAATTTTTTGAGGAAAACAAGAGCATTAATTGGGTGCTTTTGCAAACTACAAAAAATATTCCACCACTCATAATCTACCTTGGTTGGTGAGATTTTTGAATTGAGCCTTATAAACCGCAAAGGAGGGAGTAGTTAATAAATGAGAGAATTGCACAAGAAGCGGCCGACAGCTGGGACCAGGCAGCTCGAGCAGTATTTGTGTTTTTCAGGTGTGAGCACTGTAGAGTGTTTCGATGTTTAGCCCAGATATTAATTTTTCTCCTCTGATCAACAATGAAAACATCACTGCAGGTATTAACTAGGCAGGCTGTGGCCCGTCTAGCCCAGGCCAGATATCCAGCCCAGATATTAATTTTTTTCAAGCTGAAAATGGTAGCCCAGCTATACTTTTTTTAGGAATACCCAGGCAAGGTCAAGTTGTTATTCTCTACCCCGCTGGGCTGCAAATCTTTCCTAGGAGGGATGCATTAGGCTTAACAAGAAAATGGGCTTTAAGAAATAATAAATGGGATGTAATTATAAAAACTGGGCAGTAACTATAAAAAAATGCACCAAGCACGTGATTACTTTATAAAATATATTTTTTGGATATTGAAAATTTTAATTTCATTAATTGTTGCGAGTGCAATATTTCGTTGGATTTTTACATAATATAAATTTATATTGAAATTGTATTTAATTTGACTAGAAATTTCGGGATAAAAATATTTCGGATCCCATCAAAATGTGGGAAATTTCATTGAATTCTGTTTTGAACGGTTGGTTGAAATGGGCTGTACTTTTAACAAACTGTAAATGGGTTGTAGTAAATTCCATTAGAATTCAAAAATTGGCTACACATTCTTACAAATCTCAAATGGACTATAAGTTCTCTGCCACACACTTCTGGCCTTACTAAGTTGACGTGTCCCCTAAAAAAACAGAGTTGACGCGTATGCAAGGCTTTGTCAACTTATAGTCAACACATGGTTCTAGCAGCAGTGGCCCTGGTGCTCTCGGTGCCGCATGGTCAACATGGTTAAGGAACGACTTCCATCGGACGTGGACTGTACGTGGAGAGGCTGATAGCTGGGTCCACAGCAGCCACAAGGAAGTGCCTCCTTATTACGCGCAAAATAATTATTCCTCCACCTGACAGCGGGGACCCACCGGATGGGCCACCGTATTTCGTGAAAAAATGATTCGCCCCCTGACTGCTGGGACCCACGAGCTACATCTTTGCACGCAAGGAAGTGCGTCCGAAAAAAAAAACGATTCACGCCCCTAACTGCTGGGACCCACCAGCTACATCTTCGCACGCAAGGAAGTGCGTCCGAAAAAAACGATTCGCGCCCCGACTGCTGGGACCCACCAGCTACACCTTCGCACGCAAGGAAGTGCGTCCGGGCAAAAAAACGATTCGCCCCCTGACTGTTGGGACCCACCAGCTACATCTTTGCATGCAAGGAAGTGCCTGACAGTCGGGACCCACCTGGTCGAAGCGTATGTAGTGTTGGCATTCTGGTTGCGAACGTGTACATACATACTGGTCGATGTAGAGGTGCGCACGTGTCGTAGTAGAGGCGCGCACGTGTCGTAGTAGAGGCGCGCACGTAGCATTTACACATACGTACAGCGGCCAGGGTGCAAGAGAGAAAATACGGCCATGTATGTGTACATACGGGCAGGGTCTCGAATGCCTACTCGCGCATACGTACGGCCAGGGCTCGTGTACATGGCTGGGTCGGAACGGAGAAACAACATCGTCGTCGTGTTCATGGGGAGGCAATGGAATGCTTCGTGTTCATGGGGAGGTAACAGAATGCGTCGTGTTCATGGGGAGGCAACGGAATGCGCCATGTTCATGGGGAGGCAACGGAATGCGTCGTGTTCATCGGGAGGCAACAGAACGCGTGGGAGCCAACCGGCTGGGTCGGAACAAAATGCATGGTCGTGTTCATCGGGAGGGCTTGGACGAAACAGGCGATGGAAACAAGGCCTGGCGTACCGCAAAACAGAGGAAACGGACCTCCTATGGTGGAAACGGGGGTCCTGTTGATCGGGAGGGGTGTGGCATACCGAAAAAGGAGGAAACAAACCTCCTACGGTCGAAATGGGGGTCCTGTTGATCAGGAGGGGTGTGGCGTACCGCAAAACGGATGAAACCAACCTCCTATGGTCGAAACAGGGGTCCTGTTCCTCGGGAGGGGTGTAGCGTACCGCAAAACAGGACTCCACGGAATACTGTTCATCTCCACCGTCGACCTCCTCCAGTCTCCACGGGCTACCGTCGACCTCCTCCAGCCTCCACGGGCTCCTGTTCATCCAGCCTCCACCGCGCGCTACTCCACCAGCTACTGTTCAACCACCCCTCCACGGGCACCCCTTCGCCGTCTACTGTTCATCCAGCCCTCCACACCACGGGCTCCTGTTCATCCAGAGGCAACACCACCGCTCACTGTTCATCCAATCGATCGGCTTCAGTTAGCAGTAGTAGCAAAGGAATCACTCGATTGGGTTCAGTTAACAGCCATCGATCGATCGCTCGGGTTTAGTAACGCGTAGCTTGCAGTGCAATCGCTCGGGTTCAATTAGAGCCCAATGCCTCGCTCGGGTTCAGTTGGAGCCAACGCCTCGCACACATGCGCGTACGTGTACGAGAGAAACACGCATCGCTCGGCCCCCGACCTCCCATCGTAACCGGGAACTCCCCGAAATTTTCCTTGCCCTCGCTTCTACCACAGTTTTTTTCGTCATGGACGACCCAAAGAATGTCATGCAGCCGCGTCTCCGGCCCGCCCAGGAAGAAAAGCCCATTTTCTATCATGATTTTTGTCATAGAAGTAGGAGCCCACCACATCTATGATGATACCGGGTTTTATCACAATTATCGTCATAGAAGTGTCATATGTATGACAGAAATTTTTTTCGTTCGGCCCAAGATGTCACGGATGTGTCTTTTTTTGTAGTGATGCTTGGTTTTTGATGACTTGTAGAATTTTGCAATAAGTATGTGAGTTCTTTATGACTAATGTTGAGTACATGGATTATACTCACTCTCACCTTTCCATCATTTCTAGCCTCTTCGGTACCGTGCATTGCCCTTTCTCACCTTGAGAGTTGGTGCAAACTTCGCCGGTGCATCCAAACCCCGTGATATGATATGCTCTGTCACACATAAACCTCCTTATATCTTCCTCAAAACAACCACCATACCTACCTATAATGGCATTTCCATAGCCATTCCGAGATATATTGCCATGCAACTATCCACCATTTCATTCATGACATGCTTCATCATTGTCATATTCCCTTGCATGATCATCTAGTTGACATCGTATTTGTGGAAAATCCACTATGCATAATTTATCATACATGTCACTCTTGATTCATTGCCCTTCCCGGTACACCACCGGCGGCATTCATATAGAGTCAAATTTTGTTCTAGTATCGAGTTGTAATCATTGACTTGTAAATAAATAGAAGTGTGATGATCATCATTAATAGAGCATTGTCCCAAATAAAATAAAATAAAAGGGGAAAGGCCAAAAAAAGAAAGGCCCAAAAAATAAATAATAAGAGAAATAAAAAGGGACAATGCTACTATCCTATTTCCACACTTGTGCTTCAAAGTAGCACCATGATGTAACGCCCTCGATGCGGCTATATCTCCCACGTGTCGAAGCACGACTTAGAGGCATAACCGCATTGAAAGCAATGTCGCAAGTGAGGTAATCTTCACAACAACCCATGTAATACATAAGGGAAAGAGATACATAGTTGGCTTACAATCGCCACTTCACACAAATACATGAATAAAGCATTACATTCATCCAAATACACTCAAGGTCCGACTACGGAACCAAAATAAAAGAGGACTACCCCAAAAGCTACACATATCCCCGATCGTCCCAACTGGGCTCCACTACTGATCAATAGGAAACGGAACAACATAACGAACACGATCTTCATCGAGCTCCTCCTTGAGCTTGGTTGCGTCACCTGCACGGTTTCATCGGCACCTGCAAACTGGTTTTGGAAGTATCTGTGAGTCACGGGACTCAGCAATCTCACACCCTCATGATCAAGACTATTTAAACTTATAGGTAAGGTAAAGGTATGAGGTGGAGCTGCAACAAGCGACTAGCATATTTGGTGGCTAACATATACGCAAAAGAGAGCGAGAAGAGAAGGCAAAGGCATGGTCGAACAACAATGATCAAGAAGTGATCCTAGAACAACCTAAGTCAAGCATAACTCCAACACCGTGTTCACTTCCCGGACTCTGCCGAGAAGAGACCATCACAGTTACACACACGGTTGATGTATTTTAATTAAGATCAACTTCAGGTTTTCTAGAACCGGACATTAACAAATTCCCATCTGCCCATAACCGCGGGCACGGCTTTCGAAAGTTCAATCCCTGCAGGGGTGTCCCAACTTAGCCCATCACAAGCTCTCATGGTCAATGAAGGATATTCCTTCTCCCAAGACAATCCGATCAGACTCGGCATCCCGGTTACAAGACATCCTCGACAATGGTAAAACAAGTCCAGCAAGACCGCCCGATGCGCCGTCATCCCGATAGGAGCTGCACATATCTCGTTCTCAGGGCAACACCGGATAGGTCAAGCTACAAGGAAAACCAGCCCTCGAGTTCCCCCGAGGTGGCCCCGCAGGCTGCCCGGTTCGGACCAACACTTAGACAAGCACTGGCCCGGGGGGTTAAAATAAAGATGACCCTCGGGATGCGTGACTCCCAAGGGAAAAGGTTAGGTGGCGAATGGTAAAACCAAGGTTGGGCCTTGCTGGAGGAGTTTTATTCAAAGCAAACTGTCGAGGGGTTCCCATTATAACCCAACCGTGTAAGGAATGCAAAATCCGGGAACATAACACCGATATGACGGAAAACTAGGGCGGCAAGAGTGGAACAAAACACCAGGCATAAGGCCGAGCCTTCCACCCTTTACCAAGTATATAGATGCATTAATTAAATAAGAGATATTGTGATATCCCAACAAAATATCCATGTTCCAACATGGAACGAACTCCAATCTTCACCTGCAACTAACAACACTATAAGAGGGGTTGAGCAAAGTGGTAACATAGACAAACAACGGTTTGCTAGGACAAGGTGGGTTAGAGGCTTGGCTTAACAATAGGGGAGGCATGATATAGCAAGTGGTAGGTATCACAGCATAGGCATAGCAAAAGAGCGAGCAACTAGCAAGCAAAGATAGAAGTGATTTCGAGGGTATGGTCATCTTGCCTGAAATCCCGCAAGGAAGAAGAATGAGTCCATGAAGAAGACAAATGGACGTAGATGAACGGATCCTCACAAACGCAACGTTATCGGAACCAACCCGAAGAAGCAACACCGGAAAGAATCACACAACATAGTAAACAACCACCACATGAACATGTCATGATGCACAACCAAGTATGATGCATGTCCGGTTTAAATATGCATGGCACGACAAGGGGCACAAACAAAACTACAAGTTAAGTGGAGCTCAATATGCAACGAGTTGCATATTGACGGAACACCACATCAATTATTTAGTTCTCTCTCGTTTAAGTACCCAACAATATTAAATGTTGTTAAACATGGCAAGAGATGAAGCAAAAGTAAACTACACAATCTAAGCAATTTACATGGGGTCGGAAACAACAACAACAACAACAACAACAACAACAACAATTCCGGTAAAACCCCATATGCATTTAGCAAATTGGTGCAACAAATAAGTTAAACATTTAAATGTTATTATCATGATGCGGAGGACATGTTCAAGATTATGCAATTTTGATGAAAATGTTGATAAGAGCATTATGAAGCATTTTGTCATCGCGGCGGAAACGAAAAGGGGTTCCACGACAACGATAACAATAACGGTGCCACGGCAACGTTCCGGTTCCGGTACTTGATTGAGATACCGATGTAAAGGGGAAGTGTGCGGATGCGTGCAAAAGATGGTGGGGCGCTCCCGGATACCTGGTGTCCCACGAGTTGGCGACAAGGAAACGAGTGACAATTTGGACATGGTGCAAACACGAGCATCTCAAACATCGCAAGCATTCGTTCACGGACGTCGTCTCGAGGTTATACCTTCGAAGCGTGCAAGCGGAACAGTTCTCGTTCGGTGCAAAGTAGAGGAAGTAGACGTTCTCGCGACAGCGGTAGTGGAAGTAGTCATTCTCGCATGCTCTAGGGTCGATGGTAGAGGTTCTCGTGATCTCGGCGACGGTAGTGGTACATGTTTATTGTTGCACGAGTTTCCGTAGATGTTCATGTCATCGGTGTCGTGGTACTTGGGGTCTTCGGACTTTCTGGTCCCGTTCTTGCGACGGTAGTCGTTCATGTTCGTTCGGAGAGGTACTTGATGACTCCAACATCTTCGGGGCGACAGTAGTGGTACACACGAAGGTAGTCGGACTTGATGGATCCGAGGGCTCCGGACGTCGTGGTACTTGTCGATCCGGGTCTTGAGACATACTAGGCATCGGTATCTTCGAGGAACTCGGCGTGTCCAAAACGTAGCAGAACAAGGTCCCGGTTGCGGTCATGTGAACGTTCAGTGAAGACGAACTTGCCGGACTTGCCGAATTGAAGGGGTACTTGGCGTTTTTAGGATTCCGAAGAAGGCGGTAGAGGTACTTGGCGCTCCGGTTCTTGCGGGGTAGTCGAACTTGACGAATCCGAAGGGGTACTCAGCGAAACCGCGTAGTTGTACACACGTTGAAGTAGTGGTACTCCGATGTCGACGATTGTTGAACTTGGAAGGCCATCGGTAGTTTCCTGACTTGGGTCTCCGTGTGCACGTCTTGACAGGTCCGGGGGTTCTCGGTGGTGGCCATAGTCTTCCTGATGGCGCCGTGGTGGTCTAGCAGCAGCAACAACAAGGGCGTCGAGGCCCATGGGCGCAGAGGAGATGGTCGTGGCAAGGTGACCACAGGCATGAGGAGGTGGTCCTGGTCATGTTAAGAGAGGCAGCGGGGCGACGCCCTTGCCGGACGGAGCTGGAGCAAGAGAACCCTGGCGAGACCGAAGGTGCTTGTAGGAGGTGCCCACGGCTGGACCAGAGGAGGGGTCAATGCCCGGCGATGAGGTGCAGCGGCAGGAGCTTCGAGCTTGGCCGGCTGCGGCCATGGAGGATGATGACACGGAGGCGGGGCCCTTGAGGGCGCGGCATTCCGGGTCGGCGGTGTCCGGCAGGGTCGCGGTAACGGCCTCCGGCGAGGGAGCTGAATGGAGGCGGGGCGATGGCGGCACTGGAGGGACGGGGAGAGGGGACGAGGTGGCCGAGATGGTTGCGGGTATGGGTGCCATGGGGAGGCGACAACACGGAGGAGGGGAGGCTGCAGGGGCAGCGATGGTCGACAACGAGGGCGACGGGGTGGTCTGATGGTGCAGCACCAAGGGCAGCAAGGAGGAGGTCGGGCGCGGGGGTCTCGCGGTGGAGGCGGCGAGGGGATCGGGCGTCGAGGGGAGCTCCTCTCTCTGTTGCGTGCATGTGAGGAGGGAATCGAGGAGAGGGTGAGGGGATCAGGACGACTGTGCGTGCGAGCGAGAGAAGTGGATCGGGGGAAGGGAGATGGGATCAGGCTAGCGGTTCCCTGACGGCGCGAGGGAACGAGGAGGACGAGCGCAGGGGATCGTGCGGGAGGCCTAGGGTTACAGGGGGAGATGACTGGGCCTTAGGGAGGCCGGCCCAGGGAGAGGGAAGGCTACGCCTAGGGAGGTTTGGGCCTGCTGGGCTCTCTCTCTCTCTTAATCTCTCTTTTCAGCAAAAGAGATAGGCCAAGAATAATTAAGAGAAGAGGCCATGGAGAAGAACAAAATTATGAAACATTTTTGTATGGCTTTATGGAATATTTCCACCTCAACAAAAATAGTTCCGACAAGTTAGGAGAATTTAAATTCAAACTTATTTGACTTGAGCCAAAAGAGTTTGAATGGAGGCTAGGCTAAAGGGGTGTACAAAAATGTTGAGGGTTTTTGGAGGACCCTCGATATATGGAGAAAGAACTACTGCCAAGGTTCGGAGGTGAAATTTGAAGCAAAAGAACCCAAGGGATTTATATTGTGAGTGTGTTGTGGTCGATTCCTAAAGAATGGAATATTTATTTTACCTCCCTATACATATTGGGAGATATGTTATAAAGAGAATTTCACCATGTGAATATCCCTCGATTTAAATGGACCGAAGATCCATCCGATTTTATTTGGTTGAGTTTTAAAACATGTTGGAAGATGACATGATGCAATACACATGATGCAAAAAATGAAAGCAACGAACCAAACAAATCACACGACGAAACCCGGAAACCCTGGAAGGCATCTGAAGCTCCGGTCTTGGGGCGTCACAACACTCCACCACTATGAGAGGATCTCATCCCGAGATCTATAATGGCATCGGAGGGAAAACGGAAGAGAAAAAGAAGAGGTAAAACTAAGTTGCTTCTTTGACCAATGAGTGAAACCAAGAACCTTGAAAGGTTAAACCAAATGGAAAGAAAGAATGCAACGAAGAAGAACAAAGTTGAAAGCACTCCGGTAGGGAAGAGTAACAAGGAAGAACAAATTCGGGCAGCACTCCAATTGAAAAGTGGTACAAGACATGATAAGATGAAAGGAACTTGAGCAGAAAGGTCACAAAACTTCAGTTAAATAGGATAAGCATGAAAAGAACATGATCTTCACAACTTGAGATGAAGAGAGACGAGCGAAACATCACAATGCCTCCGGAAGAAAATAGAAGATAGATAATTTAAATAAAAGAATGAAGAAGAAAATGTCAACTTCTGCCACAAAAGAGCTTGAAAAGGCATCCTTAGGAGAAGGGTCGAACGGAGATGTTGGAAATCCAACAACGAAAAGAGTAAACTTGTTGTGGTCTTATAGGAAACAACTCAAAACTATGAGGTGAAATTCTGCCACTAACGGAAACAATAGATTGGATTGATAAGAACAAGGAGACGAGAAACTTATTTCACTGGGAGGATAAATGAAGAACTTGGGTCATTTATAAGCACCATAGATAGCAACAATCCTTAGGGAAGGCTTTAGGTGAAACATGACACAAGATAACTCCAACGAGGAGGTTGATGGATTTAAAAATACCTCATTCTTGATAACTTGTGAATCATGAACCGCGGAGGGAAATCATCAAGAATGACATAATGCCATCTCAAATTCTAAGAGAGAAAACAAATGCACTCCGGATTACAAGATGAAGAAAACTTGAGCTCCTCTGGAAAGAATCTTGATGAACAGTTTGAGAATGAATTAAATCCTTGATGAAACCATCATGTAGAACCTTCATGAAGAACTCCAGTAATAAAAGAATGATCAAAAGAAGTGAAGGATGAAGAGAATACGATTGAAGCCTTGCAATGATTAGATGGAGCTTTGGAATGATATAATTGAAATAACTTTGAGCTCCGGAAAAGAAAGATGGACAACTTGAATCGAGAATTTGATGAACGCAGAATAAGGAAATGAATTTAGTCGATGAAACAAGAATAAGAATTACATTATGCTTATCCTTCACCAATTTAAATTGATGACAATCAATGGATTTGACATATTACTTATACTCGTAGAAAAAAATTAAGAGAGATATAACATAAACTTGAGAATGTCTTCCAGGAACCACCGGTAGAATTGGAACAACGAATAAATTGATATGAGAAACAAAGGAAGAAGAAACTTGGAAGAACCACTGTAAGGATTGAACATGAAAATAGAAAAAGCACAAATTCACCAGGAATAATTGGAAAACGAATGAAGATACTTGAAGGAATTTAGATACAAGAGAACGAATAGATCACGAGCTGATTAGAGGATATTTGAGTGATGCGCCGGTAAGATTAGGAGAACAATAACTGAAAGTTGGGAATGAATAAACCTGAATTGATGGACTCCAGATTGGTGAAAGGAATTCTCACAATCAAAACAATTATGAGAGGATGGCCTCAAACTAGAACCACGAATCTCTGAGAGAACGGATAAGATATGGAGGTAAAACTCTTCTTCGGTCTTCAAATGCAGAGAATGACGATGAGAAACACCACCATGAATAGTTGATGCACTCCGGAATGAAAATTAGAAAAAGGTTGAGCCAATAATGGAAGAATTTGAAAGATCTTGGAGAAATACATATGACTGATGATGAATCATTCTTACGTCAAACTTTGAAAAGAATTTAGGAATAGCTCCAGTGAAAATTAGAAGAGTCAGGTAAGATCCTGGGAAAAGACGTGTGGGTTAGGGCCCACTCAAAAGATACACCGTTGAAATGATTACTTGAAAAGGAGAATGCACCGGTTGAATTAAATGGCTTGAATGAGATAACATCCTTGAAAGAGCTTGAACGAAAGCAGAGTGTAAGCACGAATCTTCGAGATATCTTGAGCACTCCGGAACAATTGAATAGCGAGCAGGGAATGATTATGAGGTGCACCGGTCATAAGAAAAGCATTGGGCAAAAAGAAAAGACTATGCTCAATACCAAAGCTTGAATTGAATCCACCGGAGAAGGAAAAGAATGAAGAATGATGAACTTGAGGATCCATTAGGATCTTCCTGACAATCACTGGGTAAGGATAATGACGGAAAAGAATGGAGAGACTTCATAATCATAAGATAGATACTTGATATAGAAATCTTAGTCCTTGAAGAAAAATGGTGGGTGGGCGGGAAAAACAAAGGCAACTTGAAGACGGATGAAACAAACACCGTTGATAAGAACTGATAATTGATCTTGCGAATGTTGAAGTGATCGGATCCACTTGAAGAGAGACACGCCGATTGAAAAGGATTGACATGACAATCTCGATTATCATGAAGGGTTGGTATTCACATCGGGGTATGAGAACACCGTTTAGGAAAGGTATGGGATCAACACTTGACACTGAAGCAACTCGAATACCACAACTCAAAACAAACAAAGGATTGGCTTGCAGAATCGGCCAGAACAAACATATGATAGAGATTTCATCCGAAGTTTTCATGGTGGGGCCTACACGGGCTCGATCGTACAGCACCATCATGTACAAGGCAGTGCACATGACATACGAAGCGTCCCTAAGTCGGCATAGCCAAGGACTCTTTAAGACACAACGAGACCACTGTAAAACCAACCGTGGATAGGCGGACCACTAGACGTCGAACCCCAATTTCATATCATACATCTGTCAAAAAGATATCCTAAGAGCTACTTGAATTCCCACTTATAAACTCCCGAAACTTCCGAGTTATGCAATCAGGTGTTGGGGATACAGGGGAAGCATAATATCTCACCCAAAACTAGCAAATCCTACATCCAGCTGTATCCATCCTTCAACACATAACCAAGAAACCTTCGGAAATCGTTTACCTCGACCTTCGAAAAGCATCCGTTATACAAGTTATGGCAATACTCCCGAACTCCCGCCCCAGTATTGGGTGGCGTCGAGGTTATCTCACCAACAACCGCATAAAAGAGATTTTCGATGTCGGTGAAACTCAGGTATTCCAGAACTGCAACGATAAAATTGTGATGACAACACCTCGGAGCTCAACTCCCCGGGACACTGCCACAACCCCTAAATATCAGGAGGCACCAAGAATAATGTTCTCGTCACAAAACCATCGAACGATTCCAAGATACCCGCGTGATCCTAAATTTTTTAGTGAAATTTGAGAAGAGAAGAGTCAAAACTCTACGTCAGGATGCCTCACCAGAGCGACGAAGGGACCAAGGAGTAAAAAGAATCCTACTCTCCGATATATATAATCCTATATGACTCAAAACATTTTTCTAGACTCAACAACACCATCGATTCGATCAAGCAGGGGGGCTCCTAAGTCGGGGAAGGCTCTGATACCAACTTGTAATGCCCTCGATGCGGCTATATCTCCCACGTGTCGAAGCACGATTTGAGGCATAACCGCATTGAAAGCAATGTCACAAGTGAGGTAATCTTCACAACAACCCATGTAATACATAAGGGAAAGAGATACATAGTTGGCTTACAATCGCCACTTCACACAAATACATGAATAAAGCATTACATTCATCCAAATACACTCAAGGTCTGACTATGGAACCAAAATAAAAGAAGACTACCCCAAAAGCTACACAGATCTCCGATCGTCCCAACTGGGCTCCACTACTGATCAACAGGAAACGGAACAACATAACGAACACGATCTTCATCGAGCTCCTCCTTGAGCTCGATTGCATCACCTGCACGGTTTCATCGGCACCTGCAAACTAGTTTTGGAAGTATCTGTGAGTCACGGGACTCAGCAACACACTCTCGCGATCAAGACTATTTAAGCTTATAGGTAAGGTAAAGGTATGAGGTGGAGCTACAGCAAGCGACTAGCATATTTGGTGGCTAACATATACGCAAAAGAGAGCGAGAAGAGAAGGCAAAGGCATGGTCAAACAACTATGATCAAGAAGTGATCCTAGAACAACCTATGTCAAGCATAACTCCAACACCGTGTTCACTTCCCGGACTCTGCCTAGAAGAGACCATCACAGTTACACACGCGGTTGATGTATTTTAGTTAAGATCAACTTCAGGTTTTCTACAACCGGACATTAACAAATTCCCATTTGCCCATAACCGCGGGCACGGCTTTCGAAAGTTCAATCCCTACAGGGGTGTCCCAACTTAGCCCATCACAAGCTCTCATGGTCAACGAAGGATATTCCTTCTCCCAAGACAATCCGATCAGACTCGGCATCCCGGTTACAAGACATCCTCAACAATGGTAAAACAAGTCCAGCAAGACCGCCCGATGCGCCGACATCCCAATAGGAGCTGCACATATCTTGTTCTCAGGGCAACACCGAACAGGTCAAGCTACGAGTAAAACCAGCCCTCGAGTTCCCCCGAGGTGGCCCTACAGGCTGCCCGGTTCGGACCAACACTTAGACAAGCACTGGCCCGGGGGGGTTAAAATAAAGATGACCCTCGGGATGCGTGACTCCCAAGGGAAAAGGTTAGGTGGCGAATGGTAAAACCAAGGTTGGGCCTTGCTGGAGGAGTTTTATTCAAAGCAAACTGTCGAGGGGTTCCCATTATAACCCAACCGTGTAAGGAACGCAAAATCCGGGAACATAACACCGATATGACGGAAAACTAGGGCGGCAAGAGTGGAACAAAACACCAGGCATAAGGCCGAGCCTTCCACCCTTTACCAAGTATATAGATGCATTAATTAAATAAGAGATATTGTGATATCCCAACAAAATATCCATGTTCCAACATGGAACGAACTCCAATCTTCACCTGCAACTAACAACGCTATAAGAGGGGTTGAGCAAAGTGGTAACATAGACAAACAACGGTTTGCTAGGACAAGGTGGGTTAGAGGCTTGGCTTAACAATAGGGGAGGCATGATATAGCAAGTGGTAGGTATCGCATCATAGGCATAGCAAAAGAGCGAGCAACTAGCAAGCAAAGATAGAAGTGATTTCGAGGGTATGGTCATCTTGCCTGAAATCCCGCAAGGAAGAAGAACGAGTCCATGAAGAAGACAAATGGACGTAGACGAACGGATCCTCACAAACACAACGTTATCGGAACCAACCCGAAGAAGCAACACCGGAAAGAATCACACAACATAGTAAACAACCACCACATGAACATGTCATGATGCACAACCAACTATGGTGCATGTCCGGTTTAAATATGCATGGCATGGCAAGGGGCACAAACAAAACTACAATTTAAGTGGAGCTCAATATGCAACGAGTTGCATATTGACGGAACACCACATCAATTATTTAGTTCTCTCTCGTTTAAGTACCCAACAATATTAAATGTTGTTAAACATGGCAAGAGATGAAGCAAAAGTAAACTACACAATCTAAGCAATTTTAATGAGGTCGGAAACAACAACAACAACAACAATTCCGGTAAAACCCCATATGCATTTAGCAAATTGGTGCAACAACAAAGTTAAACATTTAAATGTTATTATCATGATGCGGAGGACATGTTCAAGATTATGCAATTTTAATGAACATGTTGATAAGAGCATTATGAAGCATTTTTTCATCGTGGCGGAAACAAAAAGGGGTGCCACAGCAATGATAACAATAATGGTGCCACGGCAACGTTCCGGTTTCGGTACTTGATTGAGATACCGATGCAAAGGGGAAGTGTGCGGATGCGTGCAAAAGATGGTGGGGCGCTCCCGGATACCGGGTGTCCCACTAGTTGGCGACAAGGAAACGAGTGACAATTTGGACAGGTGCAAACACGAGGATCTCAAACATCGCAAGCATTCATTCACGGACGTCATCTCGAGGTTATACCTTCGAAGCGTGCAAGTGGAACAGTTCTTGTTCGGTGCAAAGTAGAGGAAGTAGACGTTCTCGCGGCGGTGGTAGTGGAAGTAGTCGTTCTTGCACTTTCTAGGGTCGACGGTAGAGGTTCTCGCGGTCTCGGTGATGGTAGTGGTACATGTTTATTGTTGCATGAGTTTCCGTAGACGTTCATGTCATCGGTGTCGTGGTACTTGGGGTCTTCGGACTTTCCGGTCCCGTTCTTGCGACCGTAGTCGTTCACGTTCGTTCGGAGAGGTACTTGATTACTCCAACATCTTCGGGGCGACGGTAGTGGTACACACGAAGGTAGTCGGACTTGATGGATCCGAGGGCTCCAGACGTCGTGGTACTTGTCGATCCGGGTCTTGAGACATACTATGCATCGGTACCTTCGAGGAACTCGGTGTGTCCAAAACATAGCGGAACAAGGTCCCGGTTGCGGTCGTGTGAACGTTCAGTGAAGACGAACTTGCCGGACTTGCCGAACTGAAGGGGTACTTGGCGTTTTTAGGATTCCGAAGAAGGCGGTAGAGGTACTTGGCGCTCCGGTTCTTGCGGGGTAGTCGAACTTGACGAATCCGAAGGGGTACTCAGCGAAACCGCGTAGTTGTACACACGTTGAAGTAGTGGTACTCCGATGTCAACGATTGTTGAACTTTGGAGGGCCATCGGTAGTTTCCTGACTTGGGTCTCCGTGTGCACGTCTTGACAGGTCCGGGGGTTCTCGGTGGTGCCCATAGTCTTCCTGATGGCACCGTGGAGATCTAGCAGCAGCAACAACAAGGGCGTCGAGGCCCATGGGCGCAGAGGAGATGGTCGTGGCGAGGTGATCATAGGCATGAGGAGGTGGTCCTTGTCACGTCAAGGGAGGCAGCAGGGCGATGCCCTTGCTGGATGGAGCTGGAGCAAGAGAACCCTGGCGAGGCCGAAGGTGCTTGTAGGAGGTGCCCACGGCTGGACCAGAGGAGGGGTCAACGCCCGGCGACGAGGTGCAGTGGCAGGAGCTTCGAGCTCGGCCGGCTGCGGCCATGGGGGACGACGACGCGGAGGCGGGGCCCTTGAGGGTGCGGCGTTTCGGGTCAGCAATGTCCGGCAGGGTCGCGGTCATGGCCTCCGGTGAGGGAGCCGAACGGAGGCGGGGCAATGGCGGCACTAGAGGGACGGGGAGAGGGGACGAGGCGGCGGAGATGGTTGCGGGCACGGGTGCCATGGGAAGGCGACAACACGGAGGAGGGGAGGCTGCAGGGGCAGCGATGGTCAATGACGAGGGCGACGGGAAGGTCCGGTGGCGCGGCACCAAGGGCAGCAAGGAGGAGGTCGGGCGCGGGGGTCTCGCGGTGGAGGCGGCGAGTGGATCGGGCGGCGAGGGGAGCTCCTCTCTCTGTTGCGTGCATGTGAGGAGGAGGGAATCGAGGAGAGGGTGAGGGGATCAGGACGACTGTGCGTGCGAGCGATTTTTTTTCAAAACTATGATATATTATATAGCATTTTCGGAAACTATACCATGATTTTCTTAAAAATCAAAAGTAGTAGCCCGTCGGCCAGGTGTTGGCTGAAGTAGCACTTTTCGGTCGCAGCTCGGCCGAAATGGGCTTTTCGGCCACGGTTGACCGAAGACACGCCTAGCTGGGCTGCGTAAGGCCGAAAATAGTAGCTTCGGCCAGGGGCCGACCGAAGTGGGCCTTTTCGGCCAGGCGATGGCTGAAGTACTTTTCGGCCACGCATCGGCCGAAAAGTGCCGGATAAGGCACCGCGCGGCGTCTCCTTCCTCTCGCCTGTGCGCCTCTGTTTCTTCTTTCTCTCTCTCGTTTCTTCTCTGTACCTCACCACCCCTAGCTGATCTCCTCCGTTTGCTAGCCATTTTCGCATCTAAGCCACTGAATCGGTAGATCGTAGCAATCTCAAACGGCCTACGGTGTTTTTTTGCTATGGGATAGTTTTCTGTGCATTTGGGGAGGAGTAGCCATGGTGGGGAGGAGGAGCCATGGTGGGGAGGAGGAGATGCGGTTGGGCAGGAGGTGTTGATGAGGAGGAGCAAGAGTTGTGGGGGAGCAGCAGCTGTGGAGGAGGAGGTGCGGCTTGGGGGTGACTGGAGTTGAACCTCCGGTCGTCGAGGGGGCGGCGGTGGTGCTGTCGTTGTTCGGTGGTGCAAGCACCTCCGCTAAGGTATAATCATCTCCTGACAAATTTTCTTTGAGTTGCATAGTTTAGTTAGCGTAGATAAATTATATTGCAAATTGTAGTGTTAATTTGTATGTGGTGGCATTTTAGCAGAGTAATAATTGTGTTAGTGTAGCAGAATAATAAAAATTGTGTTAGTGTTAATTTGTATCTGGTGGCATTTTGGCGGATTTTAGTTAGTGTAGCGGATAATATTAGTGTTTGTTTGTGAATAATGAGAAGATGGCAATGTCTGACAGGTGAAAATGTCCGAATCAGTAAATCTGAATGTTTACTACGGTGATGGTAATGTTCGATATAATGAGTTGGGGGTTGATCTTAGCGAGTTTAAAAATGGCGTCATGACACTAGCAGACCCGGACAGACTGGACATTAGACAATTGAAGTATTGGTTGACAACTAGTTTCGGGTTGGATCCTGAAGTATGTTCCGTCAGTATTCATGCATTGTGGACCAAATCTTGTAAAAATGTCAAGTGGGAGTTGATGCTGGTAGATAGGAGCCAGCATTGGTTGTCCTTGTTAAGACGGTGCCGAGACCGAAGAATCCACCCATATGCACTTGTGCAACCTGTGCCGAAGGAGGAGAATATCGTACAACTCCACAGGGGGTATGAACCCGGCCAAGGCAGTGAAGTGTCTAACGAGATTGTTTTATCCGGGTCACAGCCACAAGATGTGGATGCTAGCCAACCCGAGAAAGAGTCAGACTACGTGCCACACAATGTTTGTGGTCCTGATACTGGGCAGAGTAGCCAGTCGATAATATTAGCTGGTTCTGGTATTGCTGATGGGGATGAGGAAGGGGATGAAATGCAGAGGGTGATGGAGGAAGAGGACGAGGATGGATTGGTGGAAGAACTGGATTCTGAAAATTCTGAGGATGAAGTGGAGGTACCAATTCCTTCTGCATGGGAGCAGGACATATCCACCGGCCTTACGGTCAACGATGCCATGAGACTCCATGGCAGTATAATCTGAACCAAGTACAGATAGGGGCTATGTTTGATACAAAGAAACAATTGAAGCATGTGGTGATAAAGTGGGCTATGTCTACGCAGAGGGTTTTCCGGACACACATATCAAGTCCAACAAACTATACCGTGAAATGTGTTGTAAAGGTTGTCCTGGGAAGGTGCACGGGCACGTGCCGAAGTATGACATCCACTGGGTTGTCACCACTGTCGTCCCACATAATTGTGTGAGGACGAACTTGCTGGTCAAGCATCCGAACCTGACTTCAAGTCTCATTGCGCAACTCATGTATACTGAGATAGTAGAGAAGAAAGATATGGAAGCAAAACACATCGAGACAGCAGTGAAGGTCAGATGGAATTATGTCATTCCTTATGGGAAGGCTTGGAGGGCTAAGCAGAAGGCTATGGAGGAAAGGTTTGGGATGTTCTTTGACTCATATGATAATGTTGTCCGTTTCCTGGGCATACTAAAGGAGAGGAATCCCAGCACTTATGTGAACGTACAACACATGAGGTTGCTGAGTATACCAGATTTCAAGGTGTTGAAACGAGTGTTCTTCTCTTTTGCTATGTGCATTGAAGCTTTCCGGCATTGCCCTACTATTATGTTTGTGGATGGTACATTCCTGACCGGTCAATATAGAGGGCAAATCCTGACTGCTATTGGTGTGGACGGGAACAATCAAATCATCCCACTTGCCATGGCATTTGTGGAGGGTGAGAACTTTCTCAGCTGGGTATGGTTCTTCCGCCAAGCGAAAATTGCCATCGTGAAGGACTGACCAAACGTGTGTGTCATTCATTACAAACATGCTGGTATATTGAAGGCCGTGAAGACACTTTGTAATCCAACAGATGACGAACCAACACCTTGGAGGGACTTGTAGAGCCAATGGTGCATGCGCCATCTTGGGGCTAATTTTTTCTCACAGTTCAAGAACAAGCGGTTGATGAACTTGTTAAAAAAATTATGCAAGCAGAGCCAGCAGCGGAAATATGAATTTATTTGGTCAAAACTAGATGAGTTCACTAAGAAGCAGGTCCGTGCGAGGAAGAAAATGGAAGAAGACCAGGTTAAATTAGCAGCACTCATCGCGGAGCTAGAGGAGCCAGTAGATGTTTGTGACTTGCCAGCAATTGACCCTCCTAATACTAAGAGAAAGAAGGGAAGGGCAATAAATAATTTTTCTGAGTGGATAGAGAAAGAGCCTCCAATGAATTGGTCTTTGCTGCATGACACACATGGAGCTAGGTATGGCCACATGACAACCAATCTTGCAGAGGTGTATAACTTTGTGCTGAGAGGGAATAGAGCATTGCCACTCACAGCTATTGTGGAGGCTGTATTCCATGGCACTTTGAGATATTTCAGAGAAAGGCACGAGTTATCAAAGAAGCATATTGAAGATAATCAGAACACACCTTATTGTAGCCGTGTCATGGAATACATGGCAAAGAAGATAGAGAAAGCAAAGAAGCACACTGTCAGACTCATAGGGAATCAAGAAAGGAGGTATGAGGTTCAGCTTCCTACCGATGGTTTTGGTTCTGGAAATGAAGTGAAGACACACGAGGTAAAAATTGGAACAGAATTTTATCCAACGTGTGAGTGTACATGCAACAAACCGAAGTTGTTGCACCTACCTTGCTCTCATGTGTTGGCTGCCTGTGGCTAGATTGAGTTGGATGCTATATCCTTCGTGTCCCCATACTATTTAATAGAGGCAGTGCTCAACACTTGGACAGGCGAGATGACAGGGTTTAGAGTCATCGGAAATTTCAACAAGGTAAACGACGGTGAGAGAGTATACATCCCGCATCCAGACCTTCAGCGAACAATTAGGGGTAGACAAAAGGCCCATCGCATTCGGAACGATATGGACCAGTCTGAAGCTGGTGGAGCAACCAGACAATGTTTCTTATGCGCGGCTTATGGGCATAGGATGAAATATTGTCCCGACCTGAACAAAGATGGTGCTTCCGCATCGACGAGTGCTTCCACATCGACGGCTGCGACAACAGGAGCAAGAGGCGGACGTGGTCGTGGCAGTCGAGGCCGAAGGGGCGGACGAGGAAGAAATAAGTCACAAGCTATATAATGTGTCATAGTGGGTTTTAATATGTAATATGTCAGGACTATGTTTTAATATGTAATATGTCAGGACTATGTTTTAATTTGTAATATGTCAGGACTATGTTTTAATATGTAATATGTCAGGACTATGTTTTAATTCGTAATATGTCAGGACTATGTTTTAATTTGTAATATGTCAGGACTATGTTTTAATTCGTAATATGTCAGGACTATGTTATAATTTGTAATATGCCGTACTATGTTTTATTTGCACCTGAGATTTGTTGTTTGAATTGCAGATATGTCTTCGTATCCGTTGCTTAATGGTAACATCGATAGAAAGCACCGGGGCGCCCTTACGGAAGCGGGCAACAACTTAGACGTGTTGGTCACTCGTACCCCAAAGACTAACTGGCTGATACACGATTCATGGGTTGATAGGTATGTGTGCATATAATGGAGTCCATATAATGCCTTACTATGTTTGACATACTTTTCATAACCGCTAACAATCTCTTTATTTTGTAGGTTAAGTTGGGTTGGACTTCTACCCTTGGCACGGCTGGTTGAGGGTACATTGGATGAGTGGATTGATGGTCTGGACTTAGATGAGGAAGGTGAACCATTGCAGTTACACAAGAGGCAAGTGAAACGTTTCTCTTACGACAAGTCACTCCTTACCTGCTTAGTAGATAGATGGAGACCAGAGACACATACGTTTCACTTTCCCTGGGGAGAGATGGCGCCTACTTTATAGGATGTGTCTTACTTGTTGGGATTACCTCTGGCCGGTGCTGCCATAGGTCCCTTAGAGGCAGAATCTGGGTGGCAAGCAGTGATGCAGATCCGTTTTTTGGCTACGGTCCCGACTGCTAGGGCCATAGACAACGATCCTCATGGACCTCTTTTTAGATGGTTGAGCCAGTTTCAGGTAACCATCACGGCCACTTAAACAAATGTTGTTTTTTAGTTGTCCGATGTTCATACAATTATTACGTTTCTATGTAGATTGTCTCGTTAGGACATCCCGGCGTTCAATTGTCGGAGGCATAGATTGACCGGTCCCTAGAGGCATATATTCTTTGGCTGTTCATCAAGACAATGTTTACGGAGAACCACGTGACCACTGTCGATGCACGACTCATCGGTATTGCACGAGAGATAGCTGACGCACGTTGCCCTGCGGATATTCTACAGAGGAGTTTTGGTTCTGCTGTGTTAGCGGCTACGTACAGAGGCCTGTGCAAAGCTTGCTTGTTGAAGTCTAGAAAATCTAGTCTTGTTGGATGTCCATTATTGTTGCAGCTCTGGTCATACGAAAGATTCCCTATTGGACGACCCTATGTCTACGTTGATAAACCTTTTGGTTTGGAGGACTTAGCTAGGACTTATGTGCCTGCTATCGGCGACTTACCTACTATGGGATCTATTTGGACATGGCGAGATGTACTTTTATATTAAGTAACAATTAATTCAATTATTTCTTGCCATTCAATAGTATTACTAATGCTTATTTGTTGTCATGCACAGAGACAGTTTGCGCATATCAGGTTAGGGGATGCTACCTGTCCTTCATGGCGCAGTTTGATAGTTTGCACGAGGATCAAGTTATTTGGGAGCCATACTCGCCTCAGGCTATATCATCGAGGTACCCAGTTGGGATTTCTGGATTGTGCACTAGAGATCGGCACTTTTGGATGACCAAGGCCAAGTTGGTGTTCGACGTGACGGTTGAGGAGATGTCTCTTCATAGGGTGATGAGACAGTTCGGTCTATATCAACAGCCTGAGATTCCAGATATTCCAGACTTGCCAGACCATGTGCACAAGTAAGTACTAATACTATTTTAGTTGGTAGCTCTGCATTCATAATATACCTAATCATGTATCGCGCATGTCAATCTCACGGACAGTCGCCTAGGAGGAAACAAGTCCATGGCTTATTGGCTTCAGAGCATTACCCCTTACGTTGACGAATGGACTACCGCTGCGCCAAATATCTGGGGTGAGGTTCGGCCCTTTAACTGGGAAATGTTCAGGTTGTATCTGCAGCGTTACCGGCATACAACGAGGATCTACTTGGTTCCATCAGCTGCTCCTGATCAGATCGAAGCCCCTCTCACCAGCGATATGTACCCAACTGCCTCTGTTGTAGGAACCAGACACCACGCAGTAAATGCCTTGGTTCTCATATGTTAAGTCTTTTGTTAATCTAGACATATTCGCTTGGTTGTCTATTTGTGGTGTCTATCATACAACGAGGATATAATTGGTTAACTCTTTGTGTACAGGGTGACTTGACACTACAGGCGCGAGAGGAGGTTTCCACTTTAATGCGGCGCTTTCAGAGGGAAGAACTATCCCACCGCGAGAGGGCGTTTCATGGTTGAGGCATCTTGATGAAAAGCTACGCGGAATTTACGCAGCTGTTACATGTAGACGGACTTCGGATGTTGCACTTCCTCCTCCAGGACATCGTCCGCCACGTCCCTCTGTACAACATTCAGAACCACGACCCTCTATGCACCGTTCAGAACCACGACCCTCTGTGCACCGTGCAGAACCTCATCCTTCACAACCAGGGAGCTCTTCCTAGCATGAGCCACCTCCTTCATAGCCAGGGAGCTCTTCCTGGCATGATCCACCTCTTTCACAGCCAGGGAGCTCTTCCTGGCATGAGCCACCTCCTTCACAGCTAGGGAGCGCTTACTGGCATCAGCAGATGAATCTAGGTAACACTACTCACTACATTCTTTTGAACAGTGTAGTAATCGTTCTTGCATTCGTTCATGCATTTGCATCAGCATGAGTCACCGATGCTTACTGGTGGTGCTTCGTTCATGCATTTGTATCAATTTTACATGTTTTACTTTACCGCAAGCGGCAACCAGTCGCAACCGTTCATGCATTCAGAGTAGTCACCGATCCTTAGTGGTGGTGCTTCGTACTTTGAGGGCGACCGCAAGGATGATGACCAAGCTACAAACATTTATGGCTTCTCGCAGACAGTGTTTCATACTCCACCACCACCACCGAAGCAGGAGACACAGACCGTGACAGACGAGGTTAACTATGGTCGTGGTTATCACGAGCCTCGTCCACCGCCTCAGCGCTTATCGCCTTCCGGTCCTCGCCCGAGGAAGACCCAGACTCGTCATCGTCCCCCGCAATGATATGCTTATCTATCTATATATGACTCATTATCTATGTTAGTTTCAGACAATTTGCAGCTGTGTGTCAGTATTTATGTATGAGACATGCTTCATGTATGTGTTACTATCGCACTTGCTTCTCTGTGATCAGGAGACATATATTGTTTTATGTATGCGAGAGACATATTACTATTAATTCGCATTCTTATTCCAGTTACATTTCCAAATAGACTACAACCGATAATTAAGAACAAGTACATCTGATTAAACGGTGCAGTTGAACTTGTGCAATACATCTTACATACTACAAAATGAAATTCAGATAGAACATAATGCCCTACAATAATACAATACAAACTAATAATGCAAATACATCTGAATGAAACGGTACAACTGGAATACATCTTACATACTACATGAAGTCATCATCGTCATCCTCCGTTGATGCAGCCCTCTTGCCCTTCGACGATGCGGTCCTCTTGCCCTTCGTTGATGTAGAACTCTTGCCCTTCGAGGATGCAGAACTCTTTCCTTTGGACGATGCAAAACTCTTGCCCTTCGATGATGCAGAACCCGGAAGCGGCGGCATGAAGATATCATCGTCATCCTCGCTCTCCTCAGTCCATAAAAATGGATGCTTTTCTGTAGTCCTTCTGAAAGTTTCACTCTTCGGCTCCACCACCTTCTTCCACCTTTCATGCAACCTAAGAAGTTCTTTACGTACCTCCTCATAGGTCCTTTCAGGCCACCCAGACCTACGTAATTCGTGAGCCAACTCATTCATTATGGTGTCACTACCGGTGAGTTCGTCCCATGGAACTATCCTATTGTCCATCCTGAAATCGCTAGCTAGACTCAGCAGAGTGCTGCTCATGTCAGGGTGAAAACTATGATCGAATGGATAATGGGACATCTCGACTACACTACACTGGAATGCTTATCCACCTCCGCCTGAAGGGGTTTTTATAGATACAGAGGAGAAAATGGCGGGAAAGAATAACTGCGGTATGGCGGGAAAATAAGGCGGGAAGGGATTGGCGGGAAAATAAGGCGGGAAACGGGTAGCGGGAACATATGGCGGGAAGGGGTTGGCAGGAAACGGGTGGCCAGAAAATACATTTCAGTGTATTGCATGAGCCATGCAACTTCGGCCTACATGAGACAAAAAGTACTTTTCGGCCTAGACTTGACCAAAAAGTCTATTTCGGCCAAGACTTGACCAAAATGTCCTACTTCGGCCTATGTGTGGCCGAAAAGTCATACTTCGGCCAGGAGATGGCCGAAAACTCTACTTCGGCCTAGCTGTGGCCGAAAAGTCCTACTTCGGCCCAGAGATGGCCGACGGGCTACTACTTTTGATTTTTAAGAAAATCATGGTATAGTTTCCGAAAATTCTATAAAATATATCATAGTTTTGAAAAAAAATCCGTGCGAGCGAGAGAAGTGGATCGGGGGAAGGGAGATGGGATCAGGCTAGCGGTTCCCTGGCGGCGCGAGGGAACGAGGAGGACGAGCGCAGGGGATCGTGTGGGAGGCCTAGGGTTACGGGGGGAGATGACTGGGCCTTAGGGAGGCCGGCCCAGGGAGAGGGAAGGCTGCGCCTAGGGAGGTTTGGGCCTGCTGGGCTCTCTCTCTCTCTCTCTCTCTCTTAATCTCTCGTTTCAGCAAAAGAGATAGGCCAAGAATAATTAAGAGAAGAGGCCATGGAGAAGAACAAAATTATGGAACATTTTTGTATGGCTTTATGGAATATTTCCACCTCAACAAAAATAGTTCCGACAAGTTAGGAGAATTTAAATTCAAACTTATTTGACTTGAGCCAAAAGAGTTTGAATGGAGGCTAGGCTAAAGGGGTGTACAAAAATGTTGAGGGTTTTTGGAGGACCCTCGATAAATGGAGAAAGAACTACTGCCAAGGTTCGGAGGTGAAACTTGAAGCAAAAGAACCCAAGGGATTTATATTGTGAGTGTGTTGTGGTCAATTCCTAAAGAATGGAATATTTATTTTACCTCCCTATACATATTGGGAGATATGTTATAAAGAGAATTTCACCATGTGAATATCCCTCGATTTAAATGGACCGAAGATCCATCCGATTTTATTTGGTTGATTTTTAAAACATGTTGCAAGATGACATGATGCAGTGCACATGATGCAAAAAATGAAAGCAACGAACCAAACAAATCACACGACGAAACCCGGAAACCCTGGAAGGCATCTGAAGCTCCGGTCTTGGGGCGTCACACATGATATTCATGATAGAGAGTCTCCTATGTTGTCACTTTCATATACTAGTGGCATCTTTTCATTATAGAACTTGGCTTGTATATTCCAATGATGGTTTCCTCAAAATGCCCTAGGTCTTTGTGAGCAAGCAAGTTGGATGCACACCCACTTAGTTTCCTTTGTTGAGCTTTCATACATTTATAGCTCTAGTGCATCCGTTGCATGGCAATCCCTACTCCTTGTATTCACATCAATTGATGGGCATCTCCCCAGCCCGTTGATTAGCCATGTCGATGTGAGACTTTCTCCTTTTTTGTCTTCTCCACATAACCCCCATCATCATATTCTATTCCACCCATAGTGCTATATCCATGGCTCATGCTCATGTATTGCGTGCAAATTCAAAAAAGTTTGAGATTACTAAAGTATGAAACAATTGCTTGGCTTGTCATCGGGGTTGTGCATGATGAGAGCATTCATGTGTGATGAAAATGGAGCATGACCAAACTATATGATTTTGTAGGGATGAACTTTCTTTGGCCGTGTTATTTTGAGAAGACATGATTGCTTAGTTAGTATGCTTGAAGTATTATTATTTTTATGTCAATATTAATCTTTTTTCTTGAATATCTCGGATCTGAATATTCGTGCCACAATAAAGAAAATTACATTGAGAATTATGCTAGGTAGCATTCCACATCAAAAATTCTGTTTTTATCATTTACCTACTCGACGACGAGCAGGAATTAAGCTTAGGGATGCTTGATACGTCTCCAACGTATCTATAATTTTTGATTGTTCCATGCTATTATATTATCTGTTTTGGATGTTTAATGGGCTTTATTATACACTTTTATATTATTTTTGGGACTAACCTACTAACCCAAGGCCCAGTGCAAATTGCTATTTTTTTGCCTATTTCAGTGTTTCATAGAAAAGGAATATCAAACGGAATCCAAACAGAATGAAACCTTCAGGAGAGTTATTTTTGGAACAAACGTGATCCAGGGGACTTGGAGTAGACGTCAAGAAAGGAGCGAGGAGGCCACGAGGCAGGGAGGCACGCCTGCCCCCCTGGGCGCGCCCCAACCCTTGTGGGCCCCTCGCAGCTCCACCGACCTACTTCTTCTTCCTATATATATATCCATATACCCCGAAAACATCCAGGAGCACCACGAAACCCTATTTCCACTGCCGCAACCTTCTGTACCCAAGAGATCCCATCTCGGGGCCTTTTCCGGAGCTCCGCCGGAGGGGGAATCGATCACGGAGGGCTTCTACATCAACACCATAGCCTCTCCGATGATGTGTGAGTCGTTTACCGCAGACCTTCGGATCCATAGTTATTAGTTAGATAGCTTCTTCTCTCTCTTTGGATCTCAATACAAAATTCTCCTTGATCTTTTTGGAGAACTATTCGATGTAATTCTTTTTGCGATGTGTTTGTCGAGATCCGATGAATTGTGGGTTTATGATCAAGTTTATCTATGAACAATATTTGATTCTTCTCTGAAATCTTTTATGTATGATTTGTTATCTTTGCAAGTCTCTTCGAATTATCACTTTGGTTTGGCCTACTAGATTGATATTTCTTGCAATGGGAGAAGTGCTTAGCTTTGGGTTCAATCTTGCGGTGTCGTTTCCCAGTGACAGCAGGGGCAGCAAGGCACGTATTGTATTGTTGCCATCGAGGATAAAAATATGGGGTTTATATCATATTGCTTGAGTTTATCCCTCTACATCATGTCATCTTGCCTAATGCGTTACTCTATTCTTATGAAATTAATACTCTAGATGCATGCTGGATAGCGGTCGATGTGTGGAGTAATACTAGTAGATGTAGAATCGTTTCGGTCTACTTGTCGTGGACTTGATGCCTATATACATGATCATGCCTAGATATTCTCATAACTATGCACTTTTCTATCAATTGCTCGACAGCAATTTGTTCACCCACTGTAATACTTATGCTATCTTGAGAGAAGCCACTAGTGAAACCTATGGCCCCCGGGTCTATCTTCCATCATATAAGTTTCCAATCTATTTTACTTTGCAATCTTTACTTTCAATCTATATCATAAAAATACCAAAAATATTTATCTTATTATCTCTATCAGATCTCACTCTCGTAAGTGACCATGAAGGGATTGACAACCCCTTTATCGCGTTGGTTGCGAGGTTCTTAATTGTTTGTGTAGGTACAAGGGACTTGCGTGTAGTCTCCTACTGGATTGATACCTTGGTTCTCAAAAACTGAGGGAAATACTTATGCTACCTTGCTGCATCGCCCTTTCCTCTTCAAGGGAAAACCAACGCAGTGCTCAAGAGGTAGCAGCTCCACACATCTAGGTGCTCATAAACTCCAAGATGGGCATAGACACCTACTTGTTAGACAAGGAACATCTTCCCTTGTTGCCTAACTTTGAGGACAACACTGTTGTGATGGATAAAGATGATCCCACATTTGTAGAGGCACAAGAGAAGAGAGAGAAAGCTAAAGATGAGAAAGCAGCAAAGATGCCAAGTGCTGAAGAGGCATCTCAAGTGTTTCTCAAGTCCAAGCAAGATCTACTTGCATATCTGATTCAAGTAACCTTGAGGATTGAGTAAGGATTGGTCACCCTGACTTAGAACCAAGAGGGCCTGGAAAGGATCATTGAGACTAAGTTCTATGATCTTGATTTAAAGGTGACAGAGATGCAAACAACAGTTGAGCAGCTCCAGGAAGAAGCTGAGGAGAGAAAAGGGCAGTCTACCACATATGCCTTTCAAAGAGTGCCAAGAGGTCAGAGATCTGCTGCAGTGCCCATGGCTGACACAAGTGCAACTTCATCAGCACCTACAGCCACAGCATCAGTGCCATCTCCAGTTGCCAGTCCACCAGCTCCATCAACTTCAACAGATGCATTCATCCTTGGAGTCCTCTCAACACCACCTCCCGAAGATCAAGCCTAGAAAGACGTATAGCACTATGCATTTTCAAACTTTTTGGTAACTTGTTGCCAAAGGGGGGGGGGTGTATAGATCATAGGCTTCGAGAGAGAGTGTTTTTGCTCCTTTTGTCTCTCTTGCTATTTTGTTGATACTTATTCGTGTCACTACAAAAAATACACTTCCGTTATGATACGTGTTTGCCACAGTAGGTCATGTTTTCTGTCATGCATGTACATCCATGACGATTTTATGACAGAATCAAGATAGGCATACCTGTGCTTTCGTAGAAGTGTTCCATGACATTACCAAAATTATCATCACAGAAGTGTCCACTTCCATGATGATAAATCGCACGTCATAGAAGTGCTTTCGTCAAGGGTGACCGACACGTGGCATCAACCGTAATGGGTCGCCGTTAAGCTATCGGGTCCGGTTTTGGATCCGATAACCTGTGAACAGCCCAGACCAATGGGGATTTTCCACATGTAAAATTCTCATTGGCCGGAGGAACCACGTGTCGGCTCACCATTGGGACAGATGTCATCCACTCATTGGATTGGAGGAGCCTATGATAGATCGACACGTGGCACGGCCCAACAGTGGCCCATTCCAGTGAAAAAGGCCGGCCCAGTAAGAATTAGCAGGCCGACCCATATAAGGCCTACTTGTGTCAGGTCCATTTAATCCCACGGCCCATACGAGATGTGCCAATTCGACTTGTCAATGGTCCATTAACGGTGACCATTGCAGCCCATCGTCAGTTCAAGCCCGTTAATAGCCTGCTATATATTTGGGCTCAATATCGGCCTGATGTGGTTTCGGCCTGTTAACAACCCATTCAAGGGATGGGCCAATTTTCAAGATGTACATCTTTTGGCCTTTTAACGACCCATTTATGTGTTGGGCCAATTTCTGGCCCGGTGTGTCTTTCAGCCTGGTGACAACCCATAAGTGAGTTGGGCCATTAGCAGTCGAACCTGAGTTTTGGCCTGTTAACGGCCCATGCTCTTCATGGTCCAATACCAGCCCGTTTTCTCTTTTGGCCTACTAAAGGCCCACAACAGAGTTGGGCCATTTATAGTACGACCAGACTTTCGGCCTCTTCGCGGGCCATGCTCTTCATGGTCCAGTACGAGCCCGCTGTCACTTTTGGCCTGCTAAAGGCCCACAGTATATTTGGGCCATATGTAGCCCGATCTAGTATCGGCATGTTAAAGGCCCGTGAAATCAAATGGGCCCGCCTGTTGCCCGCTTCGATGTCGGCCTGTTAACGACCCAAGAGGTAAGAGGCCGACCATTAACTTTCGGCCTGGTAACGGCCCATTAACTTAATGGGCCCACTAAAGTTCGTACATGTCTTTAGGCCCAATTAGATAATTTGAGCCCATTATGACGAGCAATTTTGCATGGGACCAAAACCGATCAAGCAAAGGTACGACATACAGGGAAAAACGTTGCACATCTAGCATATATTATAGGAAATTACATCCACTGGGCAATCAAAGATTGATGCCAGTGCAAATAAATGAACAAAACCTAACGATCTACAACATCATAATCTGCAACCTCAGCGCGGATGACGCCCATAAGCATGTGGGCAAGTTCTCGCTGCTTTGCTACACTGTCTCTAAAAACATTGATCAGTTGTTGTTACGCATGAATGTGCACCTCTGATTCATCTACCATTTCCATCATTGCTTCAGCCATTAATTGGTTCACAAACATACATTTTTTCCATTGCATTCGAGACAAACGAAACTGAACAGATTCAGGTGGTGATTTTGGCAGGCTTGTATTATTGATAGTGGAGTGTGTCCCGACCATTGCATCATAACATGAATTAGGAGGGGAACCGAATAGATTAATCAAGATTTATTGCCATATTACCTGGCCTAGATTTATTGGAAAGAAACAATGGGGTTCCCTTGCTGTTTTCAGAGTTTGTCTTCTTATCTTCAGCAGCCTGCACCAAATTAACACACTAGCATTGCTATTATTGGCCAGGTCAGAAAATAGGAAAGCAACATTGACACAACGAATGTTCGGGCAACCAAACCACACAAGCCTACACCAAATTAACACAATATGGCACATCTATCATCATCCATGTAAGGTAATACGAAAGAAACATTGACACAATGAATGAATGGGCAACCAGAGCAGCACTACAATTCAATAATGTGCATGATATGAGAAAGTACACTCATGCAACTCAGTATGCAAAACTATCAAGCAGTTTTCCTTACAAAAATCAACATTGTTGCCTTTAACATGTTGCTACAACCGAATTTAGATCAGATAAAGGTTGGATTCACACCGATTAACAAAATACATGCTGATGTAAAAATATAGTGATATACAGCAGGTACTTACATCAGCATTGGAGCATAGAGAATTCCCGCAAGATACTTTCCTCGAATACGATCCCAGTACAAAAAGTCTTCTATCCTTTAAGCTTATTTTCTAAAAGAGATATGGGTAAGAAACATGTAGAAAATATGATCAGAATGCTATAAAATTCCATGATGCGAGGATACGCACATGCTTCTTAGAATGGAGTTGACATATTTTTGCTCGACTGGAGCGGACTAGTTCTTTGGCCATTGGAATCTGCTTATTATCAATGGGAGTTGGGTTTCTCAGTGCTAGAGCACTATCTATGAAAACTAGAGTTGGTTTATTATCTCTTGGCGTTTGGATCTTTTGCAAAGACATGGTTTGTAACCCTTCAGATTCTAACATAGCCGTCTTCCCCTTGCATGCCTTATATAGAAGAACTAGCGGGTGAACCCGCGCATTTGCGCGGCTAGAACTTTATTAATATATTGGTTTATATATTTTAAACAACCATTTGTTGGCATTTGAGTATTTTCTTTTCTGTGTGGTGAAACCAACATAGTATATCATCAAATTTTAATTAGGTATGTGCCACTAAAATTGGTTCATAGTAATGGGTCTTAGAATATGAGTCTGAAAAAAGATATTTATAGCTATTAATATATGCACTGGGGGCTATCTCGATGTAGTCACGTTATTTAAATATATGTACAATTATTATTTTAACATCATTGCTCTTTTCCAAGCCTCTTTAGTCATGAAGTTACTATATTCTCCTTATGTGGCATGTTTCATGGTCAATCCCCTCTATGAAACAAATGTAGTTGTAGTCTCAGGTTACATGATTTTAACTATTTTTCTAGAAATTTCATGTTTAGTTATTATATCAAAACCCGATCTTACGACTTTAATTTCCTAGACTCATTAAACCCTAACCCCGATAACATTGAAGTCTGATTATTAGTTAGATAGACCGCTAGCAACATGGAGTACGGTACTATCCTTCTTAAGTGGATTGATTTATACCATACTATGCATTTAGTTACCGTATCATTATTTTAAAAAATAAATAATTTCAAGCATGGTACTTCAAATGTGATGTTTATCCGCCATAATGAGCACGTGTAGGCCTTCTAGGATTTTTGGCCTATGATTTTGTGTTGCCTGTTTCTAACAGCATTTTCGAGGTCGTATTTGTGTGGTATCTATTTATGATAGCATAAATGTCAGAGTATGCATGTCTAATTCCCTAAAAAAGAGTATGTATGTCTAGTGGTATATATTGCTTGGTTGTTCTCCTACTATCACATCCAAATCATCCAGCCTGTCGCAAACATATGACTTTACCCAAGAAAATGTTGTTATATAAATTCACAAAAAAGATGTATAGTACCAAATTGATTTTTTGAAAGTGTACATATCCATGCTTCAATCATGTGTAAACTTCATAAAAATAGTGCATTCGGTAACTGATTTTTTAATGCTCTGAAAAACAAACTTGTAATCATGAAAACTTAGTTTTAAAACTTCACACAATTCTCGTCAATTTTCATGGAATTTTACACGCACACATAGAAGACTAACGTGACCAATTATTTTGACATCTGAAAAGATACTATTGTTATGGGATTGCATCGAAGCTCATCTCCTTGTTTGAAAATTTCTTACCATAAATACTTGGAAGGACCATGCTAGCTGACTCTTTGAAAAATTCATCACGTCAAGGGCGCTGCAGTGTACTCAATGACTCCTTTGCTCCTTGTGATGCTTCATAAATGCGCGTGCGGTCACATCGTAGTCGGTGGCTCTGCACATGTTGGTGCTGCAGCTTATTCTTTCCGTCTCATGCATTACTACACCTGAACCGCTCCCACTTTGTGACGCAACCGAGGCACTGCAGCTCCTACTTGGCTACTCATGGTGCTGGTATGCTACCTGCTGCTGCTCCTCCAGCTCCACCATGCATCTATTGCTACACGTTGTGGTTCATGGCTACCGCGGCCATCTCCCTATCCAGCAGCTGCAAGACTGATGGCCCCTCGTGTGACAGCCTGATTTTTGCCCTCTCTTATTTGCCTGATTTTCATTTGGATTTATTTTGAAAGTTGGGTTTTTTAATCTTTTCATATGGACTTAAACACTTGGGTACCCTTGGCTTTCACCCAAGTGCATTATTCCCCTCTCTAATCATCATTCCCCTCTTGATCCACCTCAAAATAATCTTGGGAATATTTTTCTTAAATGAAAAATATTCATTTTTCCTCTCTAAAACCCTAGCTAGTTCAATGAGCTCCAAAGCAACCCTCATTTTTCTTGCCCACAAAAATCTGAGAAAATTCCCAAATATTCTTTGAACCCTAGGGCACCTTCCTGAGCAAAAATGTTTCATCACTTTTTTGAATATTTTTGCTACAGAAAATATTTTCTGTTCTGGACAGAAATGGTGGTTCCTACAACAACTACCATTTTACTTGCTCCATTGTGCCTGAATTTTCTTGTGCATCATCACCTTGGTAGATGATGGCTAGCCTCCAAAGCATAGCCCCCAACTCCCAGCCATTTGACCCCAGTAACATCTCAAAGTTACTGATCAGAAACTTACATGGCATGTAAAATCTTCTCCACTGCATCTGGAGCCAAACCAAAGTGTGCTAATCCTCAAAACTACCACGAACATCAAGCCAGACATGATCTTTGGATGTTGGCCGGCCTGAGGGAGGAGTTCACGCGGTGACCACGCGTGTCCATGATGCCAGCATGCTTGTCGGCGCGCTCTGGGTGCCGTCGAGCGCTCTGTTCGCACGTGCTTGCTTCCCTCGTCTGCCCGAGCGCACCAAACTTCGCCACCATCCTTGTCTCAATGCCATTAACTCCCCTTGGTGCTCACCGACGCCGAGCTCGCCGCAGAGAGCTCGTCGCCTTCTCCTCGTTCCTGTGCTCGTCCCCATTCGCCAACAGTCGCCGCGTGAGCTGCGTCGCCTTCTCCCCCTCTCACTGATGCGGCTCGTCGTCGGGCGCCATGGACATGTGTCCACTGGCGGAGCCCGAAACCCCCCTCTCCGCTCGCCTATAAATGGAGCCGCCCCCAGCCTCCTCGAGCACCATCCACCACTCCCACACACCCGACAAGCGCGTAGGAAACTGTAGCCCGGCCGGGCAGGCCGCGGGCCACCGTCCTCGAGCTCGAGCTCGCCAGCGATCCCCTTTGGTCGTCACGGTAGCTCCAGCCCCTCCCAGGCCAGGGCGATCCTTCCAGGGCCTCCGCCTCTCTCCGGTGAAGGCATCCTGTCCCCCTAGAGCCCCCGAAGTTGCCTCTGCTCGCCGTCTTCCTCATCTCCGGCGACCACCGCCCTCTGCCTCCACTTGCGAGGTCGATCCCAACGCTGTCTGACCACCCCTAGCTACGCTACGGGTACGGGCAGGTGCGCCTCCACCCACTCTCTCGATCCCTCCCTCTCGTTTTGGCCAAGGAGCCCTCATCGCCGGCAAGAGCTCCGGCGAAGCTGCGACGCCCTTCTATTTCCTTCTCCCCTCATTCTCACCTGACTAGCGGGGCCCGCTAGTCAGCCACTCACTACGCGCATGAAGCGGTACGAGTGGTGGCGTCCTGAGGCTTTATGCCTTCGACGTCACCCCCCTAGTCTGTTTTATTTAAATTCAAATTCAATCCATTTCCAGAGAGCTTGAAATAGCTATAACTCTTCAACCATACGTCCAAATGAATTGACTCTTTTTGCATTAAGTTCTTTGCAAAGAAATCTAGCAGCTCACCAAAAATGAGATTTTCCCGAGCTGTCTAGAATTCCTGGTGATCTTCAGAAGAGTTTTTGATATTTTCTTCTTGTGCTTAAATTTATTTTCAGAGGGTGAGGCTTGTCTTGAGGATCACCAGAAGGCTTGTGAACCTCATCTGCACTAAGGCAAGCCACAACAACATTTTCATGGTGTCATTTCAATATTGATGATTTTCTTACTTGAATGAAATGATTAATCCATGCATGTAAATAACTATTATGTTATTTATATCCTGTCAAGTATTTGTTAGTCATTATGCTTGATTTACAGAATGTTTGGAACTAGTTTAGTTGGTAAACAAAAGCTAAGGCCTACTTGTGGTAATGATAAAATGATTTGTTATGCATGTGAGTAATTACTTAAAGTTATTTTCTTGCATAAATAAAATAGTTAAATTTGCTAGAAAATATTATGTTAAGTACTTGTTTAGCCATTTACAGAATGTTTGAACCTAACTTGGTTGGTAAAGAAATTAGGATTTGATTGTGGTGATGATAGTAAATTTTTGCTATGCATATGAGAAATTAATCGAAGTTATTTTCTTGCATGAGAAAATAATAATACTTGCTGCAAAATATATAGTTAAAGTGAGGGTTACCCTGTCCAGGAAAGTAATATAAGTTGTTGATGCTTATGCTTAGTGTGAATATGGTTGACACTAGTCATTTTCGTTAATATGTGATGCATGTGTAGTATTGCATTTCATGGCATGCTATGACACCGGTCATTTTAATTTTAAGTTGAACCTGAATATAACTCAACTTGAATATATCATTGACTGGTACATGGTGCCACTGAATCAAGATTTTCCTAGTGCAACCACATTTGCCTTTGTGGGAAGGCCTTGATTTGGTCCATTGACATGCCTCTGGTCGGTGCCTCCAACTAGGGAAGGTTATGGGCATGCTTACCCTGGCCCGGTAAGCAGGCATAACCTTGTGTGCCCGTTGTTGAGATTATGGTACCGGCTCCTTGAGTGGGATCATTTTGGCCACGACGGTGGTCGTTGTGTCTTTGGTAGACACGGGGCCACCCAGGACTAGCCCATTGGGGATTGGGTCGGAGTGGCCGGGAGAGTGTCATGGCAATGGAATGGTTTCATCGAAATGCCGTTGGTCCAACTGAATGGGAGTGTGAGGCCATGGGTTCCATGGTGTGGGTATAGTGTGCTACCTCTGCATAGTGTATAATCTATCGATAGCCGAGTCCACGGTCATGGACGCCTCGTAGTAGGTCCCACCATGAGTCAATGTTTAATAAACTTGCACACTAAGTCATGAACTTTGCACTGTTGATGATGGCGGAAAGGCCATCGATATGTTCGAGACCAAATATTGGTCGTGGTTGTGATCGCCGTAAGATTCACGAGTTACTCTGGTCAAGACCACAATGGTGGTTTGTTTGTGATTCGAGAACGATCACGGTTGGTAAGTCGGTCCCGAGGGACGTTTATCACAAGAGCATGATCACAGCATGTTGGAACATTATTGCATTAATAACTAGTTAATTATGATGATATTATTTGTCATTATGATTATGCCTGTTGTGAGCTTGCAAGTACATTCAATGTACTGACCTGGCGTGTCATGCCAGATTTCAGGAAAGTCGCGTTGGAAAGGAGCGCTGCTCGAGTCTAGATCGTGTCCACATTGGTGTCCCTGTGCTATGGAGTTTCCGCTACGACGTTGTTCCACTGCCGCTTAGTTGTTATGATCGAGGCCCCTTTATGTTCACTAAATAATGTACATATTGTTCAGCCGCACCGTGCATGCTGCTTAGCCTCGACATCTGTTGTAATATAAACTCTGATCCGCTAGCATCAATAAAGCGGTTGGTTTTCTTTACCAAGATGTTGTGTGTTGCCACAAGACATGGTCTCTAGGCTGGCTATGTAGGGTAAACCGGTCGCTCTGAGCCGGGGTGCCACACCTCGCTCAACCGTTGCCTACTGCAAGCGTTACTCCCACCCTTTTCTTCATCTTCAGCTGCTCTCGTGGATGGTGCGTGTGTTAACCATTGCTTTGTTTCTGGAAGCAGTCATTCTCCGAGCTGGTGGCACCCGCAGTCTCCCGACGGTGTTGTGGCAAGAATTTCTCTGTTTTGACGACGACGGCGGTGTGGAGTTCGCTGGACACAGTCTTGCCGGTGTCAAGCGGCACACTTGTTCGACAGTGCCAGCGTGGGCGTTGAGGCTGAGAGAATCTACGGAATGTAGCCGTCAATCGCGAGCTGTGAGGTGATGGTGTCAATACCAGACATAGTGTATGGTGCGTCGAGGTCGTCGGCCATGTTGGAGATTCTGCGCACTTCTCAGTGTGGATGATGGCCTTCTTCCAAAGCATTATCTTGAGGTCTTTGTTTTCCCTCTATTGCTCCAATCAGCTCAGTAGCATCTTGCCCCGAACGCGGATTAGGACAACTTTCACCTCGAAGCCAATGCCGGTTGCGCCCCCATGGGATCTCTGATGCCCTTCTCGAAGTGGAGGCCAAGCCGAGGCGACCTATGAGTTACGTATATATTGTCTCAGACATTATAAGTCTGATGCGACTACAACTCTTTACATTCCTACTATACAGGATATGTTTATTTGGGTCAGCCTGAAGTGTTTCCGTCACCTATACGTGTGCTAAACTTTTTTTAACGTGCCAAAGCCTATGTACATGTCAAGAATGGATTGTACCCAATAGATGTTCTACGTAACTTTTTTCATCTTTTTATCTCGACCGTTATAATTAGGATCAATGGATGATATTTTTTCAACATATGTGGACGAACGTGATGGCTTGTTTGACTCTTATTTTAATTATATAATAGATGGTGCTTCAATTATAAAACATGCTACAACAGAGATGGAATAGGTACTGAAGAATAGAAAGGCATGACATATTGACATGTATTCCCTCCATCCGGAAATAAATGGATGGGTCTAGGTGTATTTCAGTTCTAGATACATCCAGTTTTATCCATTTCTACAACATGTAATCTGGACGGAGGGAGTATGATGTAAGAGCTAGGGATACGACAGGACAACGGTGTAAAAAACACTACTTGAATGTAACACTGTATGCTAGCGGAATACATTACAGAAAAACACTAAGGCAACATATGCGTGTATGATTGGGAAACTAAGATGGCATTGCAAGAGACCACTAGAACAACACTTCAATGTAAAAAAAGAACATGGTATGGTAGACAGATGAAGTACATACCGATGAATAACAATGCATAAGATATTGAGAAGCATGATGTCCAAACTAAGCAGATGGCATTGTGATAGAGTAGAATGACAGTACTTGAATTTGAAAACATGTTATCATTAATGGAATAGGTACTGAAAAACAGGAAGGCATGCCATATTTACATGCATGATCAGCAGGTGAAGCACAAGGCATTGCAACAGAGTAGATGCACTCCAGGACATTATATGCATGCTATACCCATATCAAGGGCCAAGTTAGAGCAAGGACCTTATGGGGTGAATAGGATTCATCATCTTTCTGCAAGTCTTGTGAAGAACTGCCTTTACATGTTCCATCATATTGGGTATCATTGACGTCAAGTTTGTTGGCCGTTACATTGCTCCTTGAGGTTCTTGTGGATAAATTAGTGTGTGCAATTATATTTGACATTCATGGAAGACAACTAGTAGTTAGATTTATGTAATGAGTGCCTGTAGGAGACGACATAAATAGTAGGACTGGGGTTAACTAGCAGCAACAGGTCTCAAAAACTAAAGGGAGAACACCGGAAAGCTACAGAATATGTATCGTTTGTACTCGAGATTAACTAGATGGCACACAAAAGTATTTAAGAAGAACATAAGTTATACTAGAAGTGGTATAATACTATACTCACCAGCTTGTGGGACAGCAATGGCTGATGGATGATAACTATGGAACGACGTTACCTAAGGAACAAGTCTCTTAGCTGAACTATGGGACATCGTTAACTCCTGAACAAGACCCATAAGAGATCAGCATGAATATACAGTGAAATTTGAAAATCTATTTTCCATGCTTAGGTGAATAACAAAGCCATAAATGTTGCACACAAGTAAGATGAGGGTACAACCTATATGGCCGCCATCCATAGGAGTGAGCATTATGTGCTGACTTGTCGATGGCCCTGCAGTTGTTGTGGCTGTCCATGTCGGGCACGCGCATTCGATGCAGGGAACTGTTGAGTGGGGACTATAGCTCCCTTCTGGTGTATGCTTCCCTTGTTGGAGCAGCTGCGGTGAGTCGGAAGACGGTGTGGCTGAAGATGCAGAAAATGCATAGTGTTAAGAACGACACATCTCTCTGATCTGAAGAAATACCCTAAGAGATCAACAGCAAGGGACGAGAGTGGTCACATGTCTGTTGACTGAATACTAAATTGGGGTCACATGATTTTATTTTATTTTGGTACTATCCGATCTACGCCGGATGGCTTGATGGCCGTCTTGTGCCTCCTGACTGACATTGTTCGGAATCTTCCCCGAAGAGCCAGCTACCACCGGTAGAGCAGCCTGCCTCCGCCGTTCGTGGCCCCGACCAAAACGCCGCTCCCAGCCCCACCGCATTGCCATGGTTGCGCCGCCCCCGGGCCAATCCACAAAGACTCACCGTCATCCAGATCCGGCGGCGGCAGTACCTTCAACCCATGCAACTCTAAGATAACCATCTAAGCGTTGCTTCCGTGGCGAACTTGCACCCCCGCACCCTTACGTTAGACACCAGCCAACTGGCAGCCTAAGAGCTCCGCCGGCTCGAGGTGTGCTGCCTCCCATTGGGAATCGATTGGCCCAAAATAAAAATTCAAACAACTGGCACCTAAATAAAGTGATTTGAGATGAGGGTGTGACCTATCTGGCGGCCCAGTGAAGTAGGTAGCTCCAGCTGCCGAGTCGGTGAGGCCGACGCGGTTGCAGTGGCCACCAGCGACAGGGAAGCAGAGATGTCTCATGGTCGACGGCTACGGGGAAGCAGTGCCGGGGCTCTAGACGGGTCCAAAGTTGGAGCCGCTCCGGCGCCGTGAACAACAGCGGGTGTGAATCGGCTCCGGTACAGTTCACGCGGTCGTCATCGAGGCAGCTCCGGCAGCACAGAGTAAGAGGCACACGGCCCAGTTCATGATGGCAAATGGACAACGTCTCCGAGATTAGAGAGGAGGGAGGCTGTGAATTTGGTGCGGTGGGGTGCGCCATGGAGGAGGGGATGAGGTTTCGTGGCTTGGGAGAAGGGAGCTTCCAGGTAGAAGGTGATTTGGTGCCCACGAGGTATGAATGGGGAATTGGGAGAGGGAACCATGTATTACGGACGCATTTGTCTGAAATGTGTGCGTGTGTGTGGGGGGGGGGGGTTACAGTTCTACCCCTGCCTTTAGGCTTCTCGGCTTAGGTTTGTGTACCGAGGGTTGGGGATAGAAGAGTAACTTTGCTTCTCCCAAATAGTGGGCACGGGCGATTTCGGGCGAGGAAGGCGTGTTTTGAAATATAGTAGGCGCGAGCGATTTCAGGCGAGGAGGGCGTGTTTTTAAATATAGTGGGCGCGAGCGATTTCGGGCGAGGAGAGCGTGTTTTGAAATAGTGGGCGCGAGCTATTTCGGGTGTGGAGAGGGTATTTTGCCGACCATGGTTTATGAATTATTTGGCACATGTCATTTCGGCCGAGGAGAAGGTGCTCTTGGATGAAGTTACGAACCTACCCTCAATGTACGACTGGCCAATTGATGTGTGTCCCACATAGGCCGGTAATTTCGCATCTCCCATTTATTTGCTCGGGCGAATTCCACCGAGCAGAGGGTGTTTAATGGTTCGTTCAAATTTTCGGAGAACAAGCATCCACATCTACTTTACCAAGTTGATTCGAATCAAATTTTGAAATATTAGCTTGCCACTTCTTTTCTAGATGGAGAGATGATGCTTGGGAGTAATGTGTTTACATGCTCGTTGCTAACGATTTACTATATGACAGATAGTTGACCCACTCAAAAACGGGAATCAAACCCAAAATGAAATATCTCGATTCAATGAAATAGCTCATTCACCAGGTCAATATAGTGAACTAAATCCAAAATTGAGCACCTCAATCGAGTAGCATGTTGTACAGTATTATAGTACTCCATGAACATGTTGAAAGTCAAATTAATGAACTTGTTTGATATACGCATATCTCCGTTCATGTGTGGATTGCAGACAACATGTTCTCCAATTTAAATATTTGGATGCAATTTTATATCGAAACATGGTTTATATCAGTCTTTGATGCATAAAACACGACCTCCCCCTCTCCCAGACTTCTGCTCTCTCTCTCTCTCTCTCTCTTGCCGACAATCTTCAATTCTATCGCGACCATCCAACACACAAACCTTGTTGATCCCTCTCCCTCTCTCTCCATCTCTCTCTCTCTCTCTCTCTCTCTCTCTCTCTCTCTTTGTGTGTGTGGGGGGTCTTTCTAGTTCTCATGCATATATACTCCATCTATAGGTCTCTCTTGCACACTATGTATGATTCTCTAGTACAAGTTAAATATCTTGGGTGCACTCATCGTATGCACACAAATTCCTTGGCTCATTTCCCCTAACTCTCTCACGCACCACTCTGTCGTCTTGGAGCTCTTCCCTCTCTCTCTCTCAAACTCTCCATCTCCCTGGGTCACACATACACATGCATATCTCACTCGCACTCGATAGACCCATCTAAAACTCTATCTCTCTCCCTCACTTTCTCTCCATCTCACACGCACACACACACACACAATCTCATGCCTACCCAAGAATGATGGTCTCTTACTCAATTGTAGGCACATGTAGTCCCCCCTATATGTAGATGACTAGCTAATCTTAGTCTCCATCACAAACATGTGCATGGTCTATCTCGATTTCTCTCACAACATCTTTCTATCACGCACGCACCTCCCTCGATCTCCCACCCATATAGTCCCCTCACGATCTCGAGGGGATCTCTCTATCAAAAACACACCCTCTCTCCCTGCCCATGCGTTCATATTCTCCATGTGTCCCTCTCGACCTTTGTTCCTTGTTGGCCAGACCTCTATTGGACATGTGCTATAGGGGTGTCTCTCTCCGTTGCAAACAATCATGCACTAGCTATCTTCGTGTATCTCCTCACCTTGCTTTTCTATCTCAGAGATGCATGCGTGATATGTTTGCATAAGAAACGGAAACACTCTCTCTCTCTAATTTATCGTTCGTTGTCCCTTTCTCTTTCACACACATACTCTTTTTGCACAGTCACTCATTCAACTCCACACGCACTTGATCTCTCTCGACTTAGGCACTCTCTTCGGTCCATAGCATATAGATTTATTGAAAAGTCAAACATCACAAAGTTTGACCATGTACGTGGAGAAAAACATTTACATCTACGGTGAACACATACCATTAGATTCATCATGAGATGTGGTTTCATATGATGTATCGTTGGTATTGTAGATATAAATAACATTTGTGTAAACCTGGACAAAGTTTCCAAAGTTCGACTTCTAAAAAAATTACATGCACTGCATTATCGAGCGGATGGAATATCTCTTTCCCCCTCTCAGCTATCTGATACACCACTCAGACTTATCAGGGCTCCTCTATCTCTCTCAAACTTTATATCTCCCTGGTTCACACATACACATGTCTCGCTCGCGCTATATAGACCCATAAAACAACATCCGCCCTTGTTCTCTCTCTATGTGACATGCACCCCCATAAGTACCATAACCCCTCACTCTGTCATAGGCGCACGCACTCCCCCTAAGTATGATTATCTCTCACTAGCCATCAGGAACAAACGTATTGTCTGCTTCCATCCATACATCTATCTCAATATATCTCGGGTATCTTCTATCACGCACACACCTTGTCACTCGATCTCCCACCCATGTAGTCCCATCACGATCTCTAGGGGATCTCTCTATGACAAACATACACTCTCTCATCCCCATGTCTGCATTTTCTTTGTACGTCTCTCTCGACCTCTCTCCCTTGTTTTTCAGACCCCTCTTGGCCACGTGCTAGGGGTCTTTCTCTCTCGGTTGAAAACAACCACACACTATCTCATCACCTTGCTTCCGCTGTCGAAGATGCATGTGTGATATGTTTGCATAAGACACGCATGCTTTTTCTCTACTTTTATCATGTGTTGTCCATGTCTCTTTCACACACACACACACTTTTTTCAGTCGCTCTTTCTATTTCACACACACTCTCTCTAGTTAGGTATTCTCTCACACCCATAATCATATGGATGTTTTGAAAACTCAAACCTCAGAAAAGTTAGACCAGGTATATGTGGAGAAAAACATTTAAGTCTGGAACAATCATTAGATTCATCACAACATGTACTTACTTCATACTATCATTTATCTTTGGTATTGTAGATATAAGTAATTTCTTTATAAACTTGGTCAAAGTTTCAAAACTTTGAGTTTTAAAAAAAGTTGGCACTACATTATCGAACGGAGGGAGTAGCTCTCTCTCTCTCTCTCTGCTATCTCTCATGGGCCTCCCCTCTCTGGATTATACGCTCATTGTGTCAGGGTATTGTCACATCCCTAGCTTCTGGTGCTGCCTGGTGTGTGCATCATGTTTAAATTCTGAAACTTGAACTGAGGAATTTTGGAAGCCTCAAAAACTTAAATAAAAGAGGGGCAAAAACCCTAGAAATCTCATTCATTGCTCCAAAATGCTCTTCTTAAATGTTTGATAATTTTTGGTAAGGGTTCTGGTCCCAACCAAAATATTGAACATTTTTAAGGAATTATTTTTGGGACTTTGGATTTAATTCATTAGCTATTTGAATTTGAATTATATTCATATAATTAGAATATAATTTCAAATACCCCTGATATATTTTATAAGCTTTTGGAAAAGTCCATTTAGCAATATAAAATATTCAGAGGAGTTTTTGGCATTGTTTGAATTATTTTAAATTCAAAACAGTGGCAAAATAAATTAAATAAAACAAAACAGAAGAAAAAAATAAAAAGAACAGAAGCCTACCCGGGCCACTTACCTGTAGCCGGCCCAGCTGGCCAGCCCATCTGGCCGGCCCAGCCCACCTCCTTCCCCCCTTGTCATCTTCCTCCTTGCCAGGAGGACGAACAGAGGCGAGGCGTGGCGCGCGCCCGAGAGGCCTCGGCCACCTCCTGCTTCACCCTGGCCACCTCCTGCTTCCTCTCGTCGCCCTGGACCCCGTCCGCGACGCCACGCACCCCCCCAGGCCTCTCACTCTCTCCCCGAGCTCCTCTCTTCCTCTGGCTCTCTCGCGTGCAGCCACCGAACACACCCGTCGCCGCCGACGAGCATCACCGCGGCCACCGTCCACCCCGTGCCTCTCCGATGAGTTCAGAGGAACCGCCATCGCCTTCTGCGTCTTCTACACCAACCCATTCGACCGCGGGAGCCCTGTAGCGTCTTCCCGGAGCTCGTCCCCAACCTTCGGCCGCCGGCGAACTTCCGAGGATTCGCGAGCTCCAGCCCCTCCCCGGCCTCGCCGTTGCCTCTACCGGATCCGCTGTGAGCTCCTCTTCCATTTCCCCTCCTCCCCGTGCTCGTTCCCGCACGCTAGCCGCCCTTTTCACCGGGGCCGTGAGCTCCTCACCGCCGGCGATGACGCGGACAAGGCCAGAGCCACCGGAGCTAGCTACCGAGCACGGCAACGTGCTCCACACCTCACCAGGAACCTAACTCACACACCAGCTTCCCCTCCCGTGCCCCCTAACGCCAACCCCGACCTCGCCCGAACTCCGGCCACCGCCGCGAGCTTGCCTCCGGTGAGCTCGGGCCACCTCAGCCCCTGCCGTTTGCACAGATGGATGCGGGCGAGTCCCAGCTCCACGTAGACGCCCTCATCCGCCCGTTTGGCCGCCGGAGCAAGAAATCCGAAGGCCTCCGCCGTCTCGGCCTCGCCGGCGTCAAGCCACCGGCAGGTTAGGCCCTGCTGACCAGGGGTTTGACCCCCCCTGGGTCGATGACAGGTGGGGCCAGCCCCCCTGTTAATTAGTTTAGTTTATTTTAATTTAATTACCCCCCTGCTGACGCTGACATGTGGGCCCTAGTGCCCTAATCTTTAATTAAACTAAACTAAACCCCCCTATTTAACCTGTGACGCTGACATATGGGTTCGACAGGTCAGTTTGACCTGGACGGCGCCCGTTGACCTGCTGACGCCACTATGAGGTCATGATGACGCAATAATTCCTTTCTGGAATTTAAATAATCTTAAATGATTTAATAATTTCAGAAAATAGCTAAAACTTCTATAAATCATAGAAAATTAACAGTAACTCCAAATTAAATAAATCATATATGAAAAATTATCAGAAAAATCCAAGGAATCCATCTGTACCATTTTCATGCATGTTAGAACAACTTATAGGTGCTGTTTAGCACAAATCAATTAAATGGCATTTGAATAATCACATATGGAGTTTGAATTTGAATCTTGTATTCAAACCAACTTCATTTAATCTGTTGCTAGTTGCATTAGCCCAAAACACATTCATTTTGCCATGTCATGATCATGCATCATATTGTGCATTGCATTGATTGTGTTCCCTTCTGTGTTGCCGGTATTTGTCCCCTCTCGATAGACGTGATACCGATGATGCGATCGTTGACATTGATGAAGACTCAATGCTATCTTCAGAAGTGCCAGGCAAGCAAAACCCCCTTGTTCATTCCGATACAATCCTACTCTCTCGCTCCTGCTCTCTTTTACTGCATTAGGACAACAACGATTCATCTGTTACTTGCTGCGGTAGCTGAACCCCTTTATCCTTTGCATGACCTGTCATTGCCACAGTAAATAGATGAAACCCACTAGCATGAGTAGGAGTTGTTTAAGCCCTGTTGTGCCTACTCATTCATGTTTGTTTGTCATGCCTGCTACTACTTAGAGTTGAGTCAGGTCTGATTCATCGGGGATGAATCAGAGGCGTGTGAACATGTCCTACTGTGTGTGAGCTAAGTGTGTGAACACGATTTGGTAAAGGTAGCGGCGAGAGGCCATGTAGGAGTACATGGTGGGTTGTCTCATTGCAGCCGTCCTCAGGAACTGAGTTCTGTGTTTGTGATCCATGATTCAGCTACTACCATACATTGGGCCCTGAAATATGACCCTGCTCGACTTCTTATTCACCCTTGTCCTCTGTCCAGGAGTTGCAAGTAGTTTCTGGTGTTTGTAGCTTACTGGAGGCCGTGGACAGCGCTGACCGTAGGGGTGGGCTGTGATGCGGTAGGTACGTGGCACGGTGTACCGGATGCCCGTTTGGTATCTCGGGAACCCTGTTCACATCGTTTGGGGCTGTGAGCGAAATTCCGGCCGGATCTCCTCATGGATGGAACCCGAATAGGCGATAAACCTGGACTAGAGACTTGAGTGTTTAGGTAGGTCGTGGTCTACACCCACGTCGGCTTTCGCTTGAAGTCTGCCGAGCACATGTCGTGTGCAGACGCTAAGTGGTGGAAACATGTATGAAGAAGTACACCCCTGCAGGGTTAACATCATCTATTTGAATAGCCGTGTCCGCGGTAAAGGACTTCTGGGTTGCTTATATCAGTTCATAGATAAGTGAAAGTGGATACTCTAAAATACGCAAGATAAGCGTGAGTGCTATGGATGGCGTTCTCGTAGGGAGACGGGAGCGGATCCATAGTGGTGTATTGATATGGTGAATATGTGGACTCGTGTGCGCCACCTCAAAAGAGTCGCTTGCAGTCGTAGTTTAGGATAGCCACCGAGTCAAAGCTGGCTTGCTGCAGTTAAACCCCACCATCCCCTTGTTGAAAATGATGCATATGTAGTTAGTTCTGATGTAAGTCTTGCTGGGTACATTTGTACTCACGTTTGCCTATTTTATGTTTTGCAGAGAGACTTCGGTCTCACTAGTAGTTCTGCGTGGACTTCGACGTTTAGCTTGTTACCTCAGCTACGATCTTGTGCCCTCGGCAGGATCTGGTAGATAGTCAGGCTTCTCAGCCTTTTTCATTTATAGATGTCTGTACTCAGACATGATAGCTTTTGCTTGTGCTTTGATTTGTATGCTCTGAATGTTGGGTCATGAGACCCATGTTTGTAATATCTCGCTCCTCGGAGCCTAATGAGTAAAATACTTGAGTCGTAGAGTCATGTTGTGATGCCATGTTGTATTTGCACATATCGAGCATATTGTGTGTATGTTATTGAAATGCTTGGTATGTGTGGGATCTGACCATCTAGTTGTTTATCTTTAGTAGCCTCTCTTACAGGGAAATGTCTCCTAGTGTTTCCACCGAGCCATGGTAGCTTGCTACTGCTCCGGAACACTTAGGCTGGCCGGCATGTGTCCTTCTTCGTTCCTGTGTCTGTCCCTTCGGGGAATGTCACGCGATGAATACCGGAGTCCTGTTAGCCTGCTACAGCCCGGTTCACCGGAGTCCTGCTAGCCCAGTGCTACAGCCTGGATTCACTCACTGATGACCGACACGTTCGATGCTGGGTCATGGATGCCTGTCCCTGTAAGTCTGTGCCACTTTGGGTTTACGACTAGCCATGTCAGCCCGGGCTCCTTATCATATGGATGCTAGCGACACTGTCATATACGTGTGCCAAAAGGCGCAAACGGTCCCGGGCTAAGGTAAGGCGACACCCGTGGGAATACCGTGCGTGAGGCCGCAAAGTGATATGAGGTGTTACATGCTAGATCGATGTGGCATTGAGTCGGGGTCCTGACAGGTATAGCTCTGTATATTGTTTAGTTGACCGGTCAACCAGTTCACATGCTGCCTTGTCAGCTCGTGTTCTCTATCTCCGTGTGCTGGCCCATGTGGCAGTGGGTGAAAATAAGTAAACTAGAGGCCCATCTGACATGTGATGAAGTAAACAAAGTTGAAACCACTCGGGGCATGTAACTGCCTGGATTTTGGCCCTTTTCTTTTTCTTTTGATTTTATTGGTTTTTGCTCTATTTTTCTTTTTGGAGTGGTTCTGTGGCCTTGTCACCTGGGAGACCATCCTCATTTCCCTTCCCAAGTGGCTCATCATTCTCAAAACCCTGCCAAGATCTTGTCACTTCACTGCTTGACCAAACCCTAATTTCTTTTTCTCGGGAATACTCCTTTTTCTATTAAAGGAATAACCCTGTCTGCCCTAGGTTGTGAAGCAACATTTATTTCCATCACTCATAAAATTCCCAAATAATCCTCATAAATTGTTTGGGTCATATGTTTCTCAAATATGGCAAAATATTTCATTTGTCATGTTTATAATCTTGCTCAAATAATTCATTTCCTATTCTGCCCTAAATGGCACAATGTGAAGCAAGTGCCATTTATCTTTTTCCAATTGACCTCAAACTCCTTGGACACCTTTTACTGTCCATATAATTGCCACATGCCAAAATGAAACCTCATTTTCCTAGTAATTATTTAATTATGATTTTCCAAAGTTCCTGTCTGAGGGAAGTGGTTGTGAAGGAAGTACAAGCTAGGCATATACAAATGAGTTTCCATTTTGCATGATCCCTCATATCATCATATCATATCCCTCCACCAAAGTAGAGCTCATTTCATGCCTCCATGTGATCCCACCTTCAATTCTTTGATTCTGCCCAAAATTTCAGTTTGTGAAGCAAGTATATTTTATCTTGCTCCATTGTGGCTGCCAATTTTTCTAGGCCTTCTATTATTCATACAACCTACCTCAACCCATTTTGGGCATGTTTCATAAAACCATTTTACCTCTAGAAATTTTGCATGTTTCTGGTCAGCAAGGATGTTTGTGAAGCAAGTACCATTTTGGTGAATCCAATTGGTATGAAACTTATACAGGATCTTTGTATGATCAAATCATGAAGCCTTGCCAAACTTGAGCTCAAGTGGCCACACCATTTGAGTGCATCATCATTTCTGGACCATTTTGGTCAGTTGCAAAGCAACTATAATTTATCTTGATCCAATTCTTCTCCAAGTTACCAGGATGAAAGTCCTTCTTTACCTCAACCTCACAGACAACCCCATTGGATCCAAAATCCTCCCTATTGATCACTAGTGCTCACCCAAGTTTACTGCAGTAAACTTCAGAGGGTTCTTACCGTTTAACCAGATCACTTTTAATCAATCTACCACCGTAGATGAGACCTACCCTGGATGAACTTCCCAATAGACAACATGGTGAAGCCTCTCTCCCTCGCTACCTGCCAGTGCACGCGGTGACCGCGTTAATGGCACCACAGTGCACGCGCTCTGTGCACTGTGGCCGCATCCAGTGGTTGTTTGTGCTTCGGCCCCTCCTCCTATCGTCATCTTCGCGCGTGTCAGCATGTCCAACAGCTAGCCTGCATCGTCGCCGTCCCCCTGGACCCCTCTTCCCCTCCGGCAGCTTCCTCACTAACGCTCAGCGATGCAAGCCGCCGCGTGCCCACGGGCGCACAGTGGCGGTTTGGCCCGGTTCATCGCCGTCGTCATCCTCCCTGCGCCCCCTTGGCCTCCTCCGTCCCGTTAGCCTTCCTGCTGCTCCTCTCCATCGTCTACCCCCCGAGTTCATGCGGGCGGGCACGCGTCCGCGGCGCCGGCCACGCGTCCACGGCAACGACAGCACGACACCTCGCCCTGCGGCTATTTAAGGCCACCCCGAGACCCTCCGAGCTCACCCACAGCCTCACCCCTCCTCTCTAAGCCTCCCCGACCACCCAAACGAGCTCGAGGAGCTCTCATTCCTTCCCCTCGTCACCACGGCCGCCGCTATGTCCCGGCTAAAATCGCTCAAAGCCGTCCCCCTCCTTGCCTTCTTTCACCACTAGAGCCCCTATCTACATCCGGCGACCCTCCCCTGCCTTTTCCCTCACCCTCCGGCACACCAGGAAGCCATGCCCGTTGCCGCCTGACGTAGCCGTCCGCTGCGGTCGAGGCTGCTCCCGTTCCCGTCGTCTTCAGCAACCGGGAGGCCGACCAGGCGATGCGGCTCGATCCCCCGAGCACATTGGTGTGCCGAGCGCCGCGGGAGGCAGCCAGAATCGCCGATGAGCCCCGTCGGGACCCTTCTCTGCCACGGCCAGGCGCGGGCGAGAGGAAGGGGACGAAGGCGCTGACCCCCTCCCCTCCAGCTGGCCGCGGGCCCCGTGTGTCAGCCCCTCACCCGTTGACCCCGCCCCTCGCCACGTGGTAAGTGGAAGCATATTCCACTGGATACGTCTTCCTTTGCCCGAAAACGTATTTTTGCTTTGCTTCAAACAGAAATGCGTTTACTCTTAAGGAAGGCGTATTTCCCACTGTTGCGGCCAAGAATACGCTTTCATGTTCTGAAAGCGTATTGTCTGAAATACGTTTTCTGTTTTTCAGTCCAGGGACCTGTTTGTGGAGAAATCTTTACAGATTAGTCCCTGAACTTCGTCAAGCTATATCTTTTTGCTCGTAACTCCGTTTGAGGTGAATCCAAAGCCCATTTCTTTGTTTCGTTGAGCCCGTTATGATGGAACCATTTTCACCATATTTTGACATTCTGAAAATGACCATTTTGCCCCTGACTTGTTCAGCCTCCTCCGAGAATGTATGTTTTCCGGCGATCCTTTCCGCAAGTTTCTCGCACTTTCTTCCGGTGATTTCTTCCACCCCAGGCAAGCCACACCCTCCATTTACATGATTGCAATGCAGTGACATGGTTTAAATTATTTGAACTTGTTTAAAATATTGCTTTAGCTACATGACTTTGTGCATGGCAATTTCTCGGAGTTGTATTTTGATCTTGTTATTGCCATGATGTTGCTTGGAGTTCTAGGACTTATATTTTTCAGCTTATGTGGTTGACATGTTGCCATTGGATTATTAGTGGCTTATGTTATGATTATTTTCATGGTGGTGTTGGATATGATACTTTTGGAGTATTACTTTGGATGTCATGCTGCCTTTGGATTATTAGTGGTCAGTATGACTATTTTCATGATGGTACCTGTTATTATATTTTGGAGTATTACTGTGGATATCATGCTGCCTTTGGATTATTAGTGGTTAGTATGATTATTTTCATGATGCTAGTTGATGTTCTGTTGCTTGGAGTATTATTTTCGGTAATGATGTTTACATGTGGATCTTAGCCGAATAGCTTTATTCTTGTTATTGGAGTAGTAGGAGTATTGTTTTCGGATTCATCATGACAGTAGTATTGTGCTATCCTTGGAGTATTTTGAGATGATGAGATTATGTTTGGATTATTTGTTGGATATTGTTATGATTTGGATTATAGTTTGATATAGTTGATATCGGAGTATCAGTTACCACAATTATATTTTTGGGGATAAATTCCATCATTAAGTTGGTCAGGTGCTGCCGAACCGGGCTTTTTCCAGTGCAACCACATTTTCCTTTGTGGGAAGGCCTTGATTCGGTCCATTGACACGGCCTCTGGTCGGTGCCTCCATCTAGGGAAGGTTATGTCATGCTTGCCCTGGCCCGGTAAGCAGGCATAATCTTGTGTGCTCGTTGATGAGATTATGGTACCGAGTCCCCGAGTGGGAGTGTCCCCGAGTGGGGGTGTTTTGACCACGACGGTGGTCGGGGTGTCTTTGGTAGACACGGGGCCACCCAGGACCAGCCCGTTGGGGATTTGGGTCGGAGTGGCCAGGAGAGTGTTGTGGCAATGGAAGGGTCTTGTCGGAAAGCCGTTGATCCACCCGAATGGGAATGCGAGGCCATGGGTTCCGTGGTGTGGGTACAATGTGCTACCTATGTAGAGTGTATTAAATCTATCGCTAGTCACGTCCGTACTAGGTCCCATCATTCGATCAACACTCACAATACGGGAATGACTTATAGGTGATTTATATGTTGATATGTTGAGCAGTACAGATTGGCAGGATGTTGATGATGATGTTGGAGACCAAGTGTTGGTCATGGTAGTGATCGCTGGAAGGATCACAGTTTGAGACCAAGTTTTGGTCGTGGTTGTGATCGCCGGAAAGATCATAGTTTGAGACCAAGTGTTGGTCATGGTAGTGATCGCCGTAAAGATCACCATATGGTTTTGATCATGAGTTGATCGAGATGGTATATTGCTTGGCCGGTTAGCCAAGAGAGATATGGTTATGGAGATCTGAGATGGTGATTTATCAGCATTGTATTAGTTTGTCTCATGATTAGTAGTTGCTTCATCATGGTAGATGTTAATTTAATTAACCTGCTTAATGCTATGTTATTGTCTTGCCTTGATGTTTTTGGTTGTTGTGATCTTGCAAGTACATTCAATGTACTGACCTGGCGTGTCATGCCAGATTGCAGGTGATGTCGTGATTGCTTGCTTGCTTGTCGTGGTTTCCGTTCATGCGAGCTAGATCGTGTCCCAGCCAGAGTCCCTGCGGAGTGGAGTTCACCACCTTCGTTGTTATTCCACTGCTAGAAGTTTTCCGCTGCTACGAGTTGTTCCGCTGCTAGCATAGAGCAAGTGTAGTATAACAGGCGTAGTGTCGCCATGCTGATGTGATCATTGTAATATCAGACCCGTGTAATTATTATTTTTGTAATAAGAGCTGATTTGTTCTATGTCAAGCAGTGCCGTATTCCAGAGACTTCTCCTCAATCTCTGGGCTGGAATATGGGGCCTTCTAGTTTCTCTGAGCCGGGGTGCCACATGCTTGGTATCAAAGCATGTCTGGCTGTAGGACGCCCTAGTCAGCGCGAGCGGTAGAAACTGGTAGAAATCGGTAGTTTAAAGTCCGGTTTGTTTATTGCATTTGGTTGCTGCATTTGTTTGTTGCATAGCATGCATATAACCTTATTATTTTGTTACTAACGGTTTAATCTGGTGAGTGTAGATGGCATCGGTCCGGATCCACTACAGCTCATCCTTTGCATTTCTCCAGTTTTCTTTTCTTGCTCATTCTTCGGTGTTTGGTGTCATTTCTGTCCCAGCAGAGTGATGCCAAGTGATCGCGACACTGTTTGCAAAAATGGTGCGCAGGTATCGCGCTGAATTATTTCCTTCAGCCCCACCTTTTGTTTCGGTGGTAGCCATGCTTCCATCACGGATTGTCCTTCTTCTTGTCATTTTGGCAACCCTTAATGATCATAGTTATCAAGAAAGGGCAATGTTAGCAGCCTCGGTTTGTCCCCCGCTATCCTATTTCTTGGACGAGTACGGATCTTTTCCCGTCCGCTTGATAATAATGTGGTTGCGACCTTCGTGTCCCACTACATGATTACCGAATGCATCCTCGCCTTTGAGCTAGTCCAGGTTGCTACCTAGCTAAGCTAGCACTTGGTGTAGCGCTGTTTACACCAATTCTTCCACACATTTATTCGTCCTCGTGCATAACATCACAGCATGCTACATCATAGAGCCGGAGATCCCGCGAGAATTGTGTGCTTAAGTAGGCATGCATATTGTGTGACTAGCAGTAATATGTGACATTGATTGTGTGTAAATTGATTATTGCGGTGTGCTTTTGTTTAGTTGAGTTTTATTTTGCTTCTTTCTTTTTGGGCCCTGGTGTTACATTATTTTCCCCTATAAAGAGTTGCCCATCAACTGACACCGGATTCGATGAAGTGATAAGTATTTCAAATATTTGGAAGAAGCTCAGCTAAACATTATGGCCTTCTCAGTCAACCGCATGATATAAAGGAATATCTACTCAGAATGCCAAAGGTGTCTTGGATTGATTATCCGCATCAATTCTACAACAGTAATGATCCAGCCAGCAGAAAGACAAGTCAGATTCAAGACCAACAGTATATTTTTCAGTCAAAGGTATGGATCATAGGCAAAGTTTTGGCTTAGCAATAAATGGTACTTGAAATATGTTATACTCCAAGAGGAAGTCAGGATGTGATATGCTCAAGGAAGACAGTCAAACAAATTTTCTCAGCTGCAAAATATTATGGATGTGTGCATGGATTTTAGTCTGCATATCAGTATGAAGTTTTGGATATAAGAAACCCAGCATTATTCCACACGCTATCGGAAGAAATTTATGAGGCAAGGCTCCTCAAAAAATTTCCTCAGCATGATATGTGAACTATTTCCGGCCCACGGTACCCGGTCTTTCTCAACAAGATACCTCGATAAAAGCTTCTGACAGACGGGAAATTAATTTTTCTCAACAAGCAAACCCGAGGAGAAGCTTCTCAAGTACGGAAACCCGGCTTCTCCTACACACTACTCAGGTCAAGCTTCGTGTGTAAGCTATCAAGGCTTCTTCTGCACGCTACACAGGCAAAAGCTTCGAGCAGAAGCTAATGAGCCTTCCTCGGCAAGCTACACGAATGGCTTTTCTCTGCAGATCAAGGATCAAATTTGCAATAATTTTGTCAGAGGAACAATTCAGTCAAAACATATGCCTGCCGCAATAATATGGTATTCAGTTGGATATGATTATTATTATACATATGGTATGCATGTATCCTGGGTCAGAACGGTCACTTATACGGGATACGACACTGATCCAACAGATATACCTAAGAAAGCAATGAGCGTCGTACAGCTACAAACCCCGAGTATATGTCATATATGTGCGAACACAGGTCAGAAAATAAGCAGAAGGAATAATGCCAACAATATTGTACTAGCCACAGTCATGGTCATACAAAGAATCAAGGACATGTGTGGCCAAGTTATTTCAGTAAGGTATCCTGACAAAGAAAATCATGACCGTTAAAGGGTGAGACTGACAACAAAGGTATGCTGATTTTGCACAACCATCAGGGTCCGGATACCCAAACCAGTTGGAGGCCAGAATTCTATATGGATCCACAAAGACATACACCTTCAGCGGCCTACTCTATGCACAAGGATTTGCATATCCCGCTGACCCGCTTGACATGGTTAGTGTGGAATATCCAAGTCTGTTCTGTCAGATCCAAGATTCCTTTGCAACATCAATGGTTTGACCTTAATGGCAGAGTTAAAACATATCACAGTGTATTACAAAAAATGGGTATACCGACAAAATGAGAAAGTCAAAAGCCGAATAATCAGCTCAGACCATGTATACTCATCGACGGAATCAAGTACATGGTCAGTCTGTTAGGAAAAGCATTTGTCCGTCAGCCCCTGTTGGGCAAGGTCTCAAGATATAAATATTTGAGGTATGACATAACTATAACTCCATACACCATTATATTGCTCACGACAGAAGGCGGTCAAATCTCTGCTATATGCCACATGCTCGAACCAAAGGAAATAAATCAAGATAAATCAGTGCAGTCAGATCCTGTCAGAAGATGGCCATGATTAATTGTAAGCATTTATTGAACCTAGAAGGCCTGCAGCAACCCCATGACAGAAATAAAAGGTTTTCACGAAAAAAGGAAATTTATGATCAGATCCGTCGGACATCACCGCCGATATGAGAAAATCAACGTCAGCAAAAGGATTTGGTATATGAGCAAAGACCCCTCAAAATTTGGGAAAAGCCACCCCAGAGCAAGGTAAGTTGATCATCTGAAATTCTTGGGGGAACAATAAATAAAGGAAAAAGGATATCCGAGTTGGAACTAGTATCCTCAAGTCTTACTTGTTCCCAGAGCAACTAAATCTTGAGCTCAAGTGGCCACACCATTTGAGTGCATCATCCAAATCTCATTTCTGGACCATTTTGGTCAGTTGCAAAGCAACTATGATTTATCTTGATCCAATTCTTCTCCAAGTTACCAGGATGAAAGTCCTTCTTTACCTCAACCTCGCAGACAACCCCATTGGATCCAAAACCCTCCCTGTTGATCACTAGTGCTCACCCAAGTTTACTGCAGTAAACTTCAGAGGGTTCTCACCGTTTAACCGGATCACTTTTAATCGATCTACCACCGTAGATGAGACCTACCCTGGATGAACTTCCCACTAGACAACATGGTCAAGCCTCTCTCCCTCGCTACCTGTCAGTGCATGTGGTGACCGCATTAATGGCACCACAGTGCACGCGCTCTATGCACTGCGGCCACATCAAGTGGTTGTTTGTGCTTCGTCCCCTCCTCCTCTCGTCGTTTTCGCGTGCGTGAGCGTGTCCAATAGCTAGCATGCATCGTCGCCATCCCCCTGGACCCCTCTTCCCCTCTGGCAGCTTCCTCGCTGACGCAAGCCGCCGCGTGCCCACGGGCGCACAGTGGCGGTTTGGCCCGGTTCGTCACCGTCATCATCCTCCCTGCGCCAGCTTGCACTACAAAAAAAGACACATCCATGACATTTTGGGATGAACGAAATTTTTTTCTGTCATACATATGACACTTCTATGACGATAATTGTGACAAAACCCGGTATCATCATAGATGTGGTGGGCTCCTACTTCTATGACAAAAAAGGGCTTTTCATCCTGGGCGGGCCGGAGACGCAGCTGCATGACATTCTTTGGGCCGTCCATGACGGAAAAAACCGTGGTAGAAGCGAGGGGGAGGAAAATTTTGGGGAGTTCCCGGTTACGGTGGGAGGTCGGGGGCCGAGCGATGCGCGTTTCTCTCGTACACGTACACGCGTGTGTGCAATGCGTTGGCTCTAACTGAACCTGAGCGAGGCATTGGGCTCTAACTGAACCCAAGCGATTGCACTGCAGGCTACGCCTTACTGAACCCGAGCGATCGATCGATGGCTGTTAACTGAACCCGATCGAGCGATTCCTTCGCTACTGTTGCTAACTGAAGCCGATCGATGCTGCCTTTGGATGAACAGTGAGCATTGCGCGGG
>NC_041380.1:487223690-487234178 GCF_002162155.2 Triticum dicoccoides
GTGGGGGTGGATGAACAGGACCCCGTGGTGTTGCCTCTGGATGAACAGGGACCCGGATCGATCGAGCCGGTTGGAGCTGGATGAACAGGACCCCGTGGAGGGATGGATGAACAGGACCACCCCGTGGAGGGCAGGATGAACAGTAGACGGTGGAGGGCAGGATGAACAGTAGCCCGTGGAGGGGTGGTTGAACAGGAGCCCGTGGAGAGGGCTGGTTGAACAGTAGCCGGTGGAGTAGCACGCGGTGGAGGCTGGATGAACAGGAGCCCGTGGATGAACAGTCGCATGTGGAGGCTGGAGGAGGTCGACGGTGGATGAACAGTAGCTCATGGAGGCTGGAGGGGGTCGACGGTGGAGATGAATAGTATCCCGTGGAGTCCCGTTTTGCAGTATGCCAGACCCCTCCTGATGAACAGGACCCCCGTTTCGGCCGTAGCGCTCCAACACAAGTCCGTTTCGTCCGTTTTGCGGTACGCCACACCCCTCCCGATCAACAGGACCCCCGTTTCGACCATAGGAGGTCCGTTTCCTCCGTTTTGCGGTACGCCAGACCCCTCCCAATCAACAGGACCCCATTCCGAACATAGGAGGTCCGTTTCCTCCGTTGTGCGGTACGCCAGGCCTCGTTTCCATCGCCTGTTCCGTCCAAGCCCTCCCGATGAACACGACCACGCATTCCGTTCCGACCCAGCCGATTGGCTCCCACGCGTTCCGTTCCCTCCCCATGAACACGACGCATTCCGTTGCCTCCCCATGAACATGACGCATTCCGTTGTCTCCCCGTGAACACGACGACGACGATGTTTCTCCGTTTTGAACCAGCCATGTCAATGAGCCCTCGCCGTACGTATGCGCGAGTAGGCGTTCGAGACCTCGCCCGTATGTACACATACGTGGCCGTATTTTCTTTCTTGCACCCTGGCCGCCTCTACTATGACACGTGCGCGCCTCTACATCCACCAGTATATATGTACGTACACGTTCACGACCAGAATGACAACGCTACGTACGCTTCGACCAGGTGGGTCCCGACTGTCAGGCACTTCCTTGCATGCGAAGATTTAGCTAGTGGGTCCCAGCAGTCAGGGGGCGAAATACGGTGGCCCGTCCGGTGGGTCCCCGCTGTCAGGTGGAGGAATAATTATTTTGCACGTAATAAGGAGGCACTTCCTTGCTGCGGCTATGGACCCAGCTGTCAGCCTCTCCACGTACAGTCCACGTTCGATGGAAGCCGTTCCTTGACCACGTTGACCACGCCGCACCGAGAGCACCAGGGCGGTGGACGACGGTGAGGCCTAGGAAGGGGACAACGCAGAGCCAGGGAAGACGCGGTAGTGGATGCCCACTCGTAGAGGAGTACGAGGGCACTAGTTCGCTGCGGTGTGAGGCTGCCGTCGCCGCAGAGTAACAGGGGGTGTGGGTGAGTAGAGGGATGGCCTGGCCAGCGGTGGGAGTAGTAGGGTGCGGTGAGGCCTCCACCGCATCGCAGCCGGCCACGGGAGGCAGGAGCATGAGGCACGACCGGCGCTGGTTTGGGCGGCTGGAGCAAGAAGACCAGAGGTTGAAGAAGCACTACGGCCGTTGGATGGACATCGTACGGTCACTAGAGCTAGAATCATGCATAGTGACTAAGTTGACAAAGCCCTCCGTCCCCGTCAACGTAGTAGGCCCATAAGTCAGCCTGCCACTATACTGGGTCCTAGCTAACGGGGGGGCATTCATTTTTTTGTGCGTAATAAGGAGGCACTTCCTTGCGTGCGAAGATATAGCTGGTGGGTCCGAGTTATCAACGGCGGTAACATTTTTTTCGCGAAATACAGAGGCCCTTTCGGTGGGTCCCTGATGTCAGGTGGAGGAATCATTATTTTGCGCGTAATAAGGAGGCATTTCCTTGCGTGCGGCCGTGGACCCAGCTATCGGCCTCTCCACGTATAGTCCACTTCAGATGCATGTCAGTCGTTGACCATGTTGACCAGGCCGTGTCGAGAGCACCAGGGCGGTGGACGACGGCGAGGCCTAGGAAGGGAACGACACGGAGGCAGGGAATACTCGGCAGTTGTTTCCCATGCGGAGGGGAGTACGACTGTACGAGGGTTTACTGGTTCGTCTGTCATCGCCGGAGAATAACAGCAGGTGGGGGTGAGTAGAGGGATGGCTAGGCCAGCGATGGGAGTATGGTGGGGCGATGAGGCCTGCGCGGCAGCATAGCCGGCCGCAGGGAGGAGGGAGCAGGCAGTCCCGACGGCGCTTGTTTGAGCGGCTGGAGCAGGAAGAGCAGAGATTGAAGAAGCACGACGGCCGTTGGATGGACATCCAACAGTCACTGCTTGTGCATCAACCTTTTTTTAGGAAAGCCTCAAATCTGTGGAAAACAGCATACAACCCATCTGCCATTATTTCTAATAATTTTTAGCCCACTTGCTAATTCTTAAGGTTTTTTTGGAGCCCATATTCTTTTTGTTAGCATTACAACCCAAATTGTGGCCACGGTTAAAAAATTATACGAAATTTTGCATATTTCGGTGCGGTCTGAACTGTTTTTAATCCCAAAATTTTGACTCACATTCAAACTGATTTTAAAAATAATTGTATATCAATATAAAATCCAACAAATTCTCCATGCATAAAAATTAATGTAATTTAAAATATTGAAATGAAAAAAAATTGAAACTAATTGCCGGTTTGATGTGTTTTAAAAATGTACAGCCCATTTCTCATTACTAATGGGCCATTTTCTCGGCCAGCCGAATGAAAGCTCTCCTCGTCTTGAAAGATTTGCAGCCCAACAGGCCTGACAAAGCGACTTACTTGGCAAATCAAAAAAAAACTGGGCTGTGGCCGTGAACCCAGCTGTCAACCTCTCCACGTATAGTACTCTTCCGATGGAAGTCGTTCCTTGACCGTGTTGACCACGCCGCGCGGAGAGCACCACGGCGGTGGACGACGGCGAGGCCTAGGAAGGGGATGACACGGAGCCGGGGAAGACGCGGCAGTTGAAGCCCGCGTGGAGAGGAGTACGAGGGTTCACTGGTTCGGCTGCTGTGTGAGGCTGCCGTCGCCGCAGGGCCTGGCCAGCGGTGGGAATAGTAGGGGCGGTGAGGCCTCCGCGGCAGCACAGCCGGCCACGGGAGGCAGGAGCATGCGGCACGACCGGCGCTGCTTTGGGCGGCTGGAGCAAGAAGACCAGAGGTTGAAGAAGCACTACGGCCGTTGGATGGACATCGTACGGTCACTGGAGCTACAATCGTTCATATTGACTAAGTTGACAAAGCCCTCCATCCCCGTCAACTTTGTTGGCCCACAAGTCATCCTCCCACTATGGTGGGTCCCTACTAGCAGGGGGGTATTCATTTTTTTGTGCGTAATAAGGAGGCACTTCCTTGCGTGTGGAGATATAGCTGGTGGGTCCAACATGTCAGCGGGGGGAACGTTTTTTTCGCGAAATACAGAGGCCCTTCCGATGGGTCCCAGCTGTCAGGTGGAGGAATCGTTATTTTGCGCGTATAGTCCACGGCCGATGGACGTCGTTCGTTGACCAAGTTGACCAGGCCGCGCCGAGAGCACCATGGCGGTGGACGACGGCGAGGCCTAGGAAGGGAACAACACGGAGCCGGGGAAGACTCGGCAATGGATGCCCACGCGGTAGGGAGTACGAGGGTTTACTGGTCCGGCTGCCGTCGCCGGAAAATAACAGGAGGTGTGGGTGAGTAGAGGAATGGCCTGGCCAGCAATGAAGTAGGGTGGGGCGGTGCGGCCTGTGCGGCAGCACAGCCGGCCACGGGAGGCGGGAGCAGGCAGTCCCACCGGAGCTGGTTTGGGCGTCTGGAGCAAGAAGATCAGATATTGAAGAAACAGCACGGCTGTTGGATTAACATCCAACGGTCACTGCTGCTAGAATCATTTGTGGACTAAGTTGACAAAGCCAAAGTACATGTCAACCTAGTAGACCCACAAGTCAGCCTCCAAATCTGTCCCAAACGGCATACAGCCCGAAATTTCTAGCCAGATTCAAATTAATTTTAAATCTAAATATACCTTAATTTAAATTCAATGAAATTTTACCCGCACAAAAACAATGAAATTTAAAATATCAAAATCCGAAAGAAAACAGTATTTTGGAACTAATTGTCTGTTTGCTATATTTTTTCATTTTACAGCCTATTTATTATTACTTATAGCCCATTTCTTATTACTTATAGCCCATTTTCTGGGCAAAATGCATCCCTCCTCGTCTTGAAAGATTTCCGGCCCAGCAGGGCATAGAAAAGCAAGTAGGCCTATGTTGGTTATTCTGCAAAAAACAAAATAGCTGGCTAGCAATTTTCAGAAAGGAAAAAGCAAACTGGGCTGGCCATGTGCTAAACATATGAAATAAAAGCCTGGGCTAGACGAGCCACGGGTGAGCGAACCAAGGCGGAGGACGATGGTGAGGCCTCGGACGGGAACGAACAGGAGCCGGGGCAGATCACAGCCAGCCGTGGGAGGCAGGAGCAGGCGGTCCCGCCGGAACTGGTTTGGCTTTGGCGGCTCGAGGAAGAAGAGACTGAAGAAACGCGACAGACCTTGAATGTCAATCCAACGGTCAAGGTTGGCACAATCGTTTTGTTGACTAAGCGGACACCAAGTAGCATACTTTTTTATATATAGAAAGAAAACTGCGAGGAAAATGCGTTCGTCTGCCGTCGTCCTCACAGGGAACGTTCACCACATAAGTGACTAGCACCCTTGGTTTTCAACCGAGAGGTCTTGTGTTCGAGTCCCAGGAACTCTCAATTTTGTCCTCCTTCCTTCCTTGCAAAAAAGGGAAAGAAAATCAAAGACTTGGGAAGGCGTACAGAACAAGCTAGTGTACTAGTAATGAGACGTTGCCGAGTTTTAGAAAAAGGAAAGACGTGCTCCTGTAGCTGGTTCGAATCCAAACCTAGACTATGACTATATATGGTGCTATGCTACTCTGCAAGTAATGAAACTGACATATCCAACGTTCGATTCTCCTCTTCTCTACTTACTCTACCTAGCATCAGAAGCTCTGGCCACAGCAACCATGTCTGTTGGCTGCTCGTCCACCTGCTCTTCAGCAGGCGACAACCAGATATGCTCCAAGTCGCAACCCGTACCATCGCCTGTGGGTCTCATCACACCCTCGCCGGCATGCGCACCGCAGCCGATTGCTCATCGCAACCCACTGCCGTTGGTGTGGTGCCACTGCTGCAAATCACACAGAGTCATCCGTCGCGTCTCAACCACAATCCGCAACCCTGGCCGAGTCTTCTACAAATGCCCGAATCATGGGGTAATAATATGTTTAAGTGTTGTTCTGCTGCTTTTAGTTGCTAATTTTTTTAATAGTTTGGTAGATGATCTACCAATTTAATTCATGCAGAAAAGGGAAGATTCGTGTGATTTGTATTTATGGGAAGTTGCTGATGTGGGGGAATGCAACTACGCTGATTATTTGGTTAGCCGAGGAATCCCAATACCAGCAGGTTGGGGTGTTGGACAAGTAACTGAAGGAATGATAGAAGAGGAAGATGCAGTTCCTCTGATCATGGCCAAGAAACAGCTGCTGAACGGCCTTGACAGCAATGAGGAGATGAAAGAGCTTGTGAAGATAATGGGAAAAATCGATGTGCTCTATAGGATGATTGTCTCTTTATTTGCAGTGTATGTAGCACTCGTGATGTATTCAGTGGCTACGACATGAGCACTTTGCTGAAACTAGTAATGAATGAACCTGTGTAGCAGGCTGGGCGTAGTGTTGTGAACGTATAATGATTTATATTAATGGAAATCAGGGGGTATCCCCTTTTGCTCATATATATAAATAAATAAATAGCAGAGGCCCTGTCGGGTCAGCTTTGTTCTCATTCGAAGATGTCGAGCAAATTGCAGTCCAACAGCAAACTATGTCATCAAATTCAAGTTTCACGGCCAAATATGAGTACAACTAAACAACAATGTCATCATGTTTTAGTTGTCATACAAACACCAAACACAAATTAGCATACATAACAAGTGATGTTCTCACAGCAAAATACTAAACAACATGTTCATCAGGTTTCAGTTGTCATAGCAAACACAATTTCACATAGCAGATAAAAAAATGTCTTCTGACAAGCAAATACGACAAAAGCAATGTAATCATCATCCGCAGCAGTAGCGTCAACATCTTCGCCATGTGTATCAGTCTAAATCGTAATTCCCCACAGTGCCATCTTCTTCTTCGTCCTCAACATCCTCGAACATTGGCTTCTTCTTGATCAACTCTTGTATGTCCACAGCACGACATGCAATCTTTTCGCCGGCGTCATTGATGTGATGGTTCTCAAAGATATTAGGAACATCTGTGTTATCTTGTACATCAGGAGCAGTGTAAGCATCATCTTGTTGTGCAACTTCATTAAACGAATTCCTCTGCTCAAACCTTTGCAATACTCTCCAGTCATCGCTACGTGCAAATGTGTCTTCCAAGAAAAATATCTGTGTTGCTTGATATTCCAAAATAAAAGGCTCATTGGTCTGGTACGCCACCTTGACATTGATGGATTTGAAATAATCATCAGCTCTGGGTTTTGCGATCCTGGAAAACAAGTTATACCAACGACAGCACAATAGTACCACACACCGATGATCCTCGAAACTGGAGATATACTGCAACTGAATAATGTCTGTTATGTTAGCATACATTTCAGTTGTCTCTTTGTCATACGTATCCGTGCTCATGATGACACTGTTTTGTGTCTTCCTGCCTTCGTCTCATGCAAGGGTGTTGTAGCGCACATCTCCAACAATGCAAGATTCATAATGTCTTACCCGAGTATCAGGACCCATTGCTAGTGAGTAAAGGGCATCATCAACTACCTGCCCATCCTCCCGCATCTTCTTAACCTATGGTTAGAAAATAGACAAGCTGATCATCTTATGTACTCAATATATTAAAAAACTGACTGTGCACTTCAAAAGCTTACATTGTTGTTGAACCATTTCGCAAATCCTGCCATAACCAGTTTGTCAATGTTTCTTGGATTTTGTGGCAGTAACTCCTCTTTGTAGATGCTGCACAACATAGTGATCGCGTCAAACATCTAAATATATAAGAATGTGCTGCAAGTTTGGTAGATTACGATGTATAAGCTGCAGTACTGCACTTACTTGATATAAGGTAGTATCTCAAGACAGTTATTCAACACATACCAAACCATTTTGTCCAAATCTTTAGGTTTGTCCTCTTGTCGACTCTTCCCTGTAACTTGAATAGAATAATCGAAAACATTGAGCCCGGGATTGTCTTCACCCACCTCTTTGCTAAGCTGATCAGCTATTTCAATGTATTTTGAGCAGAATGTCAACGCTTCTGTAGCAATGTAGGCCTCTGCAATGGAACCCTCGGGTCTAGCTCTGTTCCTATCATAGCCCTTGAAAGTGCCTAGCCGCCTTTCAATAGGGTACATCCAGCCATACTGTACTGGACCTCTAAGTAGTGCCTCATCAGGTAGATGAACAGCCAAATGCACCATCACATGAAAGAAGGCTGGAGGATATATCTTCGCAAGGTCGCATAGGATAGTTGGTATCTTGTCTCTAAGACGCTCCAAAGCATCTATCCTGATATTCCTACTGCAGAGTTCCCTGAAGAATTGTGCCAACTCTGCAACTACTCTGTATAAGTTAGGGCGGCCCAATCCTCTAAGGATAACAGGTAAAACCCTTTGAAGTAGGACGTGGCAGTCATGAGTTTTCAACCCTTGTACCTTGTTTCCATCTGCACTGACTCTCCTTTCAGGGTTGGAAGCAAATCCATGTGGGAATCTCACACGTGACAGGACCTCGCAGAATTCTTTTCTTTTTACCTTGTCCAAGACGTACACAGCTGGTGCCATATCCCGTGGTTTACCTTCATCTTGCACCTGCAAATCCTTTCTGATACCCAGGTGTGTCAAATCAATCCTAGATTTTAAGGTATCTTTCGTCTTGCCTTCAATATTAAGAAGTGTGCCGATAATGATGTCACATATATTTTTCTCGATGTGCATCACATCAAGATTATGCCTTAGATCCAAATCTTTTCAATACTCCAAGTCCCACAAAGTGGACCTGCGGGTAAACAATAATCTCTCTTCTACCCTGCCACGCTTCCTTTTCCCGCTACCATTACCAGGATGGTTTCCTGGTGTAATATGCCTGACCTTCTCTAATTCCACTTGCAACTCATTGGTGGTGAGCCTCCTTGGCGCATCACGGTTTTCATGCTTTGCATTGAACACATGTCTTCGGTATTTTCTAGGATGCGGCTTGTCCTTGGCAAGGAAACAGCGGTGTCCAATGTAACAGATCTTGCTAAGTATTGCGTATGACAGTGGATTCCTGTCACAGCGAACACATGCATTGTAACCATGTGTCGTTCGCCCTGACATAGTGCCCAAAGCCGGATAATCATGGATGCACCAAATTATAACAGCACGCAGAAAGAAATCAGCTGGTGGGCTGCTATATAGGTCTCGAGTGAGAACACCCTTCCATAGCTGTTGAAGTTCCTCCACAAGAGGCTCCATGAAAAAATCAAAATCCTTTCCAGGACTTTTTGGACCTGTGATGAGCAAGGCCATCATGTAGTTTGATTCTTTGGTGCAGACATTTGGAGGCATGTTGTAAGGGATAACAAGCACTGGCCACATGCTATATATGGCGCTCTGGTGGCCAAATGGGTTAAATCCATCTGAAGCTAAGCCAAGTCTAATGTTTCTCGGGTCAGCAGCAAACTCTTTGTGTTTATCATTGAAGCTTTTCCACTCACTACCATGAGATGGATGGCTCATTACATTCTGATCTCTGTACTCCTGGTTCCTAGAATGCCACAGTACATCATCTCTTGTTTCAGCATCATGAAACAACCTCTGCAATCTTGGTGTAATTGGAAAATGTCTCAGAACATTATGAGGAATCCTCTTCACAGCATCGCCATCTTTCCATCTTGATGATTTGCATTTCGGGCATTCACTTAAGTTGGCATAATCCTTCCGGAACAGAACACAATTATTCTTACAAACATGGATCATATCATATCCAATTCCAACTGCACGAAGGAAATTCTTCATTTTACTGTAGGTGTGTGGTAGCTCAGACACATCTGGGAAAGATTCGCGGAATGCAGCCAACATCGCATCGAATGATTGGTTGGTCATCCGCTCAGATGTCTTCACCTGAATAAAGGTGACCATAGCTGAGAATACTGACAGCTTATTTCCTGGGGTGACAGCAACGCTGCATTGTTCCAACATGCAGGCCCACCGTTTTTCTTCTGCAGGTGAAAGTTCACGGAATGCACGAGCATTTCGTAGCATTGTTTCAATGTTGATCAAACTCACTGGCTCCACCACCACCACCTCCTCCTCCTCTTCCACCTGAGCATCAGGCAGATCAAGATGGTGATCTGCTGCTTCCACGTAGTCAATAACATTGACATTCACAGCTTCACCATGATGAACCCACCTAGTATATGTGACCGACATCCCATACAAGTGTAGATGATTTTGCACAGTTGACTGGGGTTTTGTAACTGAATTCATAAAACTGCTACACGGGCAGAGCACATCTGATTTCGGACCACTGTACTCAGCTCTGATAAAGTTCATGAAGTTTTCAACCCCCTCGACATATGTAGCGGAGAATCTTCGAGCAGAAGTTATCCAAGTCCTGTCCATCTGTTAGACATACAAATTAGTTCTTCTACTAGATATTACAGGAAAAACATATATGCTTTTTTATGAAGTCCAGAAAAAAAATACCTAGGTCGATGTCTAAAGCTATGGCAAGATATTTGGACGAGAAGATCTAAGTAACGAAATATATGTAAAGCTAATTAAGCAAACTGATTTGAGTGCCAAATTATGGCAGGTTGTTTCAGCAGTCAATGAGGCCGAGCACACAGCCATTGAACTATCGAAGGCCATCGCAGCAACAAAGACCGGGTATAAAACGGTGTAGAGCTATTTCAGCTAACAGATTGGCTACTAGACCATGGCAATCTACGTCACAATAAATATATGGCAGGATATCTTAGCAACTAATCGGCCTTGGCATGCAATCTCGGCTAAGCAGATTGAGTGCAGAACAGTGCAAGGAAGCTTCTTAAGAAGAGCATATTGACAGTAAACTACTTCGGCAAATAGTGAGATTAACAACATCTATCAGCTAACATTCAGCACTACACCGACATGAACGGGGCCTCAGTCTAGAATGCACGTACCGTGGGAGAAGCTGACCGCCGTGCGTCTCCACACGAACGTCGCCAGCGGTGGTGGCGCTGACCGCCGTGCGCCTCCACAAGAATGTAGCCAAAGGTGGCGGCGCGGCTAGAGGACGGCAGTCTACGAGAGCGTACTGTGGGAGCAAGAGGATCGCTGAACCGCGGTGCCGAAGTATCGGCGCGGCGGGGAGGGCGGCTTTGGTGGAGCGAATGGAGTGGAAGGGGACAGGGGGGAGGGGGTT
>NC_041380.1:487234302-487346329 GCF_002162155.2 Triticum dicoccoides
TTGGCCGAAGGGCGGTTGAATCGGATTTGGGGGGAATTTTTGGGTGGGTGGGGGGGGGGAGGATTTTCGCGCAGTGGGCGTGGGGAGTTTGGCGCATGGTCGGTTTCTCCGAGTGCAGTCCCACGTGTCAGTGAAGAGGCAAGCCGAAGCGCGTTCCGTTTGCGTGAGCCGTGTGCAGGACCGAACGTGTGTGGGGTGCAATGCGACCGCGACAGGAGTGTTGTGTGTGTACCGCATTTTTTCCTTTTAAACTAGGTGCTTCGCCCCTTCAAAAAAATATGTTGCTTCATGCGATCCATCGATACTACTACTAGTAATCTGGTAATCCCGACTAAAACAGCGCGGCCGGGTCTTTTCCCGCGCAATATGCTGGGAGGTTGGCTTAGTTGGGTTTTTTAGGACGAGTAATGCTACACCTACGTAATCCGAGTTACATAATTAACGTAATGTGAAACGTGTGAGCTGTTGATTGTAGATTGGGGGAGGGAGGGGCCGACCACCATGAAAATCAGGGGAGGAGAGAGAGGGGAAATTTACGTTAACCCTTTCGTAGGTTCCCGTAGATGTAGAAAGATGTGTCCGATCCTGCAATATAGGCCGTCTGATCTATATCTAACGGATAGGAAGGAAACTATGACAATTTACCCGCACTCCTCTCCACATTTGCAGATAAGGCTTTCCCTCGTTCATCCTTTTCTCCCACAAGATCTTGATCTTCCGTGCAATGCACGGGCATCTTGCTAGTACTCCTACAATATGTATATTATTATGAAAGTTCATATACACCGGCCGAGATTAATGCAAACACGGCAGATTTTCATTACATTTCGAACTTTTATAGGACAAAAAATAAAAGAAACCCGACCCTAAACCTATTCTACGGCGGCGATCGACGTCCTCCATCTGTGATCTCCATGTACGGGGGCGGGGTTCAAGACCCGTGAAGTGAAGGTGCAGTCTCCGGCGAGGAAAAGTAGAACACGGGAGACGGACCGGCCAGTTGGCACACCATGCCCTGCCGCCTCCCATGCCCTACTCATCCTCGGAGGAGTGCCCGACCTCGGCGGTGCCGGACGTTGGACGGCGGCAAGTAGGACGTGTGGCTGATGGTGCTCCCGTCGTTGGCCGCCAGCGTGGCCACCGCTTGTGCGGCGACTTGAGCGAGGGTGGCGACCTTGAGCTCCATTCCCGAAGACAAGCTCTCCCGCAGAGTCTTCGCACTTGCGGTCATGGCGGATGTGGTTCCAGGTAGGAGGACGATGCGCTATGGTGTGGAGGTTAGCTGGGCGTTGCCGCTTTAAGTAGCGCATTCCGGTGAGGCCAAGCATCCGGGTGCGTCATTAAGTCACCGAAGTCTGATTCCACGGGCACCGAGCCTCTTAATGACGACATACGAACGGACGGCATGAATGCGGGCAGCTGGTGCTGGCTGGGAACGCACCGTGCGATGGCGCGAGGGACGAGGGTTTTGGTGTGCCAGGGTAGTCAGGTGCGGTTGTGGCAACGCTGGAGATGCCCTTTGCTCACATGCGATCCCCACATGTTATTGGAAAAGCAAGACGACCCGGCATGGTCTCAGGTCCAGAGGATGCAGTTGGCCGTGCTACACCACTCCGCGGACGCGTCGCGGCGCCCCGTGCATCCTCGACGAGCCGGGTGTTGGGGTGTGTTTGGATTGTGGCCAAAGTGCACCTTGCCAAAATTTTGGTCATGACCAAAAGATTGGTCTTTGTTTGGATGGTTGCCATTTTTTGGCATGCCAGTGAACTCTAGCCAACTCTAGTTCATTTTTCTTGCCAATGTCGGCCAAATCATGGGCAACCAATACCTCAACCAAAATTTTGGCTACCCAGCTCTGATGGGGCAGCCTTAGGCACAAACCAAACATACCATTGGTCGTGCCACAGCACTAACGCCACCCTCGGCAAACTGAAACCGACCGTGTCTAGCAACGATATGAGCGTGTCGCTCACCGCGGTTGCCATGTCCAGAGGCGGTGCTGGAGCTGTGCCCCGTTGTTGGCCCCAACGACCCACGTGAACGCTTGTCGGTGGTGAGGAGGTCGTGGGCCAGCTCCTCCATTGGACTAGTCTGCGCTACGTCGTCCCGACGAGTGTGCCCCACATGTCTATTTCCCTATTTTCCCGGCCATATTCGAGCATCAGTGCTCCACGTTGCGCATTAGGCCTTTCACTATGTAGGCCAAGCGAGACAACTTATTGTTTATTTGAGCCGTTCAAGTATAATCATGTGGAATTGCTTATTTCTCATTCCTCTCCAACCCTCTTCTCCATCGATCATGTCGCCCTCCAGTCGAGTCATCCTCCCGCATGCCTCATTTAAATATTCCGCCGAGTATCATTCGCATGTACCCACCCTAGTCCTCTTTCAATAGATCTCCGGACCCCAAGATGAAATCGAGAGGGAACGAGTGGGGGTATGTGATACCTAAGGCGGATTCAAAATTTTGAACCGGTGATGATAGCATCCGCAAATCATATATAAAGGGTATTCAATGTTTGTTTTATTTTTGAACGTACAATATACTCCCTCCTATCCTTTCTAGTTTACATATAAGTTTTATGTGTAGTCAAAGTATATCTACTTTGATCAAAAAGGTATCAACATTCAACAACACCCAATCAATATTGTTAGATTCGTACATACTCCTAGATTTGTACTCGAGATGGTTTCCAATTTGACTATTGACAAGATTAATAGTACATGAGATGTATAATGTGAAAATTATATCATTGGAAACTCCTTTCACATACGAATTTGACCGTATGCTTTGTGTAAGTTGCATGTCATATATTATTACTCTAACATTTGGTCAAAGTTAGCCTCGAAAAATGCATTAGACCCTGTATGCTTTGTGTAAGTTGCATGTCATATATTATTACTCTAACATTTGTGTAATTTACATGTCATATATTATTACTCTAACATTTGGTCAAAGTAGTATAGTGGAAGTGGATCCTCTGACGTAGGTATCCCTGCCTTACCCTCCCTTTCGGTCACTTACTGCCGGACCCCATGCTTGCAAGGCCCCGCATGTCAATTACTCAATTGGTTCGTCCACGTCAGGGGATCCTCATCCGTAGTATACTCCCTCTGTTTTTATTTACTCCGGATAAAATGGAGGGAGTGGTGGTATAATAAATGACGCGGGCGGGGGAGGGGGAGGGACGTCGGTTTGCTCTCAACTGCGGTCCCACAAGCGAGCAAAAACGCAAGACAAAGCGCGTTCCATTCGGTGAGCGACGTGGAGGTTCCAGCGTGCCAGGCTGCAACACGAACACGACAAGAGCGATGTACAGTCAAAACCGATTGACCGGTCGTCACTGGAACCACTATTCACACCAGAACCTTCGCTGCTCGGCCTACGCCAGCCACTGCCCTAAAATCACACCAAATCTCCAGCCCATTCCCCCACCTTTCGATCCCCTAGCCCGCATCAAGCGTCCCCTAGTTCGCCGGAAAGCCATGGTGCACCGCAAGATCACTTACTACAAGATGCTGATGCCAGAGCGCCGCGCAAAAATCGCGGCGGCGGTCGGCACCACAGACCTCTGTTCCCAAGCTCGCTATGCGGCGGGCCAATCCCCGAGTTCTCTGGGGCCAAGCTACAAGGAGGAGGAAGCCGATCCAATGTTCATGGCGGAGGTCGCGGCGCAGAAGGCCCCCGATGGGTATGAGACGATGGACGTCGACTTTGTGCCAGTGTCCGAGTCCCCCATGGTGCAAGCGGACCAGTGGTTCAACATGGCGATACTAAAGGAGGACCGGGAGGCAGAGGCTCAACTCGACACGGAGCGCGCGCATGCCGCTGCCATCGAGGCTCTCCTGCAGGCAGAACCGGATCTCATGGATGTGAACCGGGCGGCGCAGGTTTAACTTGAGGCGGAGCGCGCGGATGCCGCTGCCATCGAGGCCCTCCTGCAGGCAGAACCGGACGTCCTGGACTTGGACCGGGCGGCAGAATCTCAACTCGACATAGAGTGCGCGGATGCCGCTCTCATCGACACCCTCCTGCAGGCGGACCGGACATCCTGGACTTGAACCGGGCGGCGGAGGCTTGACTCGACGCGGAGCGCGCGGATGCCGCTGCCATCGAGATCCTCCTGCAGGCAGAACCGAATGTCCTCGACTTGAACAGGGTTGTGCTCTCGTCCGTGCAGAGCGCCCGCACGCTTCGCTTGAACGAGTAGCTGGAGGCCGAGGATAACCATGGTGCGGAGACACACGTCGGCAGTGACGGTTGGTTCACGCCGGCAGCCAAAGACGACGAGGTCGTCTCTTTCCGTGAGCAGTGATAGTTTTTCTTTATGTTGTTGTTTTTATGGATCTTTTGCTGTGTAAAAACATATATTTGTTATGCAAGTCGCCTGACTTGGGTCAGTCTACCATTTCAGGTGGTTGGATGAATATCCTACGTCTCCTAACCCTTCTTTCCTTCTTCCTCACCTCTTCTTCTTCCCCAACAGACCACCGCACGGGTCGTACGGATACTCCCCAACATGCAGTTGGATAAACATACTCTATGAACGAAAATTATGTGTCAGCGATAGGATGGCTAAGTTTGGTGTGTTCACATGCGATAGCACGTGTCAGTGAGGGTGCGTTCCCTTGGTTGGGTTTGCGGCATGCAGGAGCGACCGTGTGAGGGTGCGGTGCGACCGCGGCGTGCAGGAGCGACCGTGTGAGGGTGCGGTGCGACTGCGATAGCCGTGCGCAAGTGTACCTCCTTCTCATTTTGAAAACTTTAGGCAAGCTTGGAAAAAATGTGTGGCGAAGTTTGGCAATGCAAGGCCTAGACCCAAACAGGATAAGTACGTACGTACTACTAGGAGTACTAGTGTTAAAAAAGAAATGTTGGGTTTTCCTTCGCGGGATTTAATCGATACAAATCCTCATTTCACGTGTCAATTAATGCGTATTTTTTTCTCCAAAGACCAAAGAGCTAACCATCTCACTCCTCATCGCTTGATTAATGCAGCGCCATGCAAACCAACCTTCTCAGTTCTGCATGCATGCAGGGGATATTAATGTCGTTGGTTGCTAACCCCATCAATTTTGCCTCGATTAGTGTTAGTGGCCCTTTACAAATTGTAATTTTGATATACTGGCCTTGTGTAAAAAAAATGGAGGTAGTAACTATATTTGACTTCCTTCCCCATTGTGGTGACGTCGATGATATATATTTTTGGGTGGTTTGGCGAAGTGCGTTCGACGGAGAACACCATTGAGGGAGACCACGGTAAGTCGTTCGCAAGTGCCGCCTGCAAGCCGAGACAACCGCCTTATTTGCATCCAGGAAGTCCTTTACGAGTACTACTATAACTAATGCGGTGAGATGGCTTCTCGAAGAAGACGATGGAGAAGCGGAGTCAGCGAAGAGTGAAATGATGGTTGCTTCGTCCGTGATTTTGTGATTTGATGCCTCACTACTTTGTGATTTGTGATTGAAGGGACAGGGGAGTAGACTCTGTCCTCTATACTGTACTACATGCGTCCAAGCATGGGAGAAAGAGGAGAGACGTTGCATTTTTCTATTCCTTCAATCAATCAATCAGGGAGCTTCGGTTCCATCTTTTTGGCTTTGGCAACACCATCCACAATGGTTCCCACGATGCCAAAGTCTATTTTCACATTTGGTTACACATTGTGGATGCCCTTAACCGTACGACTTGGTTTTGCTCCTGTGTGCTATCTATACAAATCTCAATTATATTGATCTAAAAAATTGTAGAATCGAGATTAGTAAAAAGGAGGTGATTTTGCCGCGCGGATGGAGGGGGAGGTTTCTTATTTGAGCAATGCTACATCCATGTAATGGTTTATGTAAAGTTACGAACTGATGTGATGTGGGACTATTTGATTGGATTAAAGGAGAGGATTAGGCCCACCCCACCTGAAAATCAGGGGGGCATATATAGATTAGATGGAAAGTATTCGTAGCAGCTACGTAGCCCTTTGTAAGTCTAGGATTAGGCTTCTTATTTTCGGAGGACGTTGTCCTGGCGGTTTTCTAACATGCGGTCCCACGTGTCAGTGCTTTACCAAGCCGATCTGTGTCCCACATGAGGCAGAACAATGGCAGAAGCAACACGTGGTTAAGTTGAAGAAGATGAGGGAGAAGCAGATTCAGCAACTAGTGAAATGATGGTTGCTTCGTCCCTCCAACTTAACTGCGGGAAAGGTGCGGCTTTGTGATTTGACGCCTCATTGCTCATTACTACGCCGGCGCCATGACTGGGGTGCTTCACCCCGGCTGCTCTGCACTCCATTCCGGTATGGCATGTGGACCCGGTAGCTTGATGTCCCACATGTTGGCGAAAGGGACTAGAAGATTTATGAAAGCGATCGCTCCACTCTTACGACGGAGGAGTAGACGACACGACGGCCCAGTGAACTATCACTTGTACTGTATAGTACTATAGTTTTGCTGTTTCGCACGATCCATTGATACAAACCCGATTAAACAGGAAAGGGAGGGATTTTTCCCGTGCGGTAGATGATACTGGCCATACATTTTAAAGGCAATTTTAATGTATGCAAACTGAATAATTATAAGTAACAATATAATATCTAGTAAAACTAAAAACACATATGATTTATTGTGTTAGAGTGTAGTAGTAGTGCTGTATTGCATAGTTGTTAGATGTAACATGCGAGAACGTGTAGAGATGTAGTTTTGGAGGGCCTACAGAGAGAAAAGCGTAATACGGCCATCGAACTTCAGAATAAGCTGATTACGATCACTATATACGTGTTGCGGTGATTATACGGTCACTTGCTCATAGCTCAGCATCAGATTGCACTCTGTTGACCGGCCAAATAGTCTCCGTGGCACCATGTTGACTAGTTAAATTGACCATGTTCGTTGTGGGTCCCACCTGTCAGTTTGCATAGGCAAAAGGTCAGATAAACACAAATTTACGTAGGCGCGACAAGGCTCCAACCCGTGCACGGGAATCACCTGGTTGTGTATGTGTCTGTCAGGGCCTGATGTGTGTGCATGCACGTGTAGGTTGAGCACTTGAGTGTGAGAGTGTGTGTTGGTCGTGTGGTGTACTGGTGTGTGCATGCATGTGTGCGTGTGTGCGTGTGAATGTTGCGTGCGTGCGTGGCTGCGTGTGTACGTGTGAGTGTTGTGTGCGTGCGTGGGTGCATGTGTTTGTGTGAGTGTTGCGTGGATGCAGTTCGTGTGCATGCGTGCGTGTGTGTATAATTACCACACCAGCTCCTGTGTGTTAAAACAGACGGCTCAGCATACCAATACAAGGCCACCTTCTCTGCTATGCCCGCGGTCATGACTTCGAACCACCGTCCAAATATTTTTTTGTTGTTTGTTGTCATTCTTACTAGCAAGATGCCCGTGCGTTGCATGTAACATCAAGATGCATTTGTATGACTTTTTATCTTGTGAGAGAAAAGGATGAATGAGGGAAGGCCTTATTTGCAAATTTGGAGAGGTGTGTGGGTACCTTTTTGCAAAATTTCCAAAGTTTCTTTCCTATCCGTCAGATATAAATCGGATGGCCTATATTGGAGGATGGCAGGCACACCATCATCTCCAATTCTGTTTTTTTATAAGAGTGTATTTTATAAGAGTGTAGGTGTAGAGTAGATACAAGTCGACAGGTGGGCACGATGGTAGTGAGATAATGTGATGCAACACTAGAGGTGCCACGTGGAGCGTTTAACTGGTCAACTAGTCATGTCATGAGCAAATACAGAGTTGTACGGTGAGCCCGTGACTGCATAATAACCACTAAACATAAATGGTGACCGTAATGAGTGGATTCTAAAGTCCAATGTACGTATCGTGCTTTTGCTTCAAATACAATGATCGTCATTGAATATATCGCGAGAGAAAGATGAAACATGCGTGAATTTTCTGGGGGCTTACTTTTAGAGGACCTGGAGATAGTTTTGTGTGCATACGTGAAAGGGGCGTACAGGGGGGTATGCGATGGAGAGAGAGAGATGCTCTTCGTTTCTCTTTATTATGACTAACTTTGTATATAGTATAAAAATATACAAATTCACAGTGCAGAATAAATATCATTGTGGGCACCATGCAATGCAAATTAGCGTCCGCACTCCTACATATAACTTTGTAATGTTGTATATATGTAGAACTCTAAAATAATTTTTTGGCCACACTTTATTCAAAAGGAATGTTGTATGTGAAATAAATGTGAAGAGAGGGCTTTTTAGATCAATGGGGTACGTGATGTAACATGTGTGAATGTGTAGTTGATGCATTTGGCGGGGCCTAGAGAGGTATGTGTGTGTATTACATATTCGAGAGAGGCATGGATAGAGGGGCCGATGGGGGGGCGGGGTGTGGGAGAGATAGCATGAGAAATGAGAGTGGTCTAGAGAGAGCGAGACGAATATGACGTCACGACAAGAGATTCCATTTCCTTGAGTGTGTATATGCAAGGGGGGAGGGAATAGAGGCACCAGGAGAAATTTTCTGTGTGTGTGGTGTTTGTGTTGGTATGTGTGGGTGTGAGAAGATAATGAGACGTGGGGCAGAGGGTGTGTCACCGCGTGAGGTCCGGTGGGTCTAGGTGAGGCCATTCGTTCTGTTCCGTCCTGCGCCACATTGGTCGGCCCGTGATGCATTTAGGAAGACCCATGGATGAGTAGTCGTACAAGACAAAGATAGCATAATTGTGAAGGACTATGTGTCCACTGACAAAGCCGGCTGGATTTGTAACCCTAGGTTCTCATACTAAGGTAACCCCTTTATATCTGATATTACTATTCATCCAACCTAACTTTAAGGGGCATCCTACAGAATGCTCTGCTAGAATCATACTCGTCGATTAGGAAGAGAGGTGTGAGACAATGCGTGAGAGATAGGCGTAAAGATAATGTGCATACATGAGACACGTAGGCAGGTCCATGTATATAGAAAGGGTCGATGAGGATTGTGCGTGTGTATGTTTGCGAGAGGAAGGGTGCTTGTGATAAAGGTTAGAGAAAACAGTTGTAAATGGTTACGAGAGGGAGGGAGGGTTATATCTAGAGCATGTGTGCGAGAAAGACACCTCGGGAGAGAGTGTGTGAGCATGTGTGAGAGACCACCGATGGAGAGTGAAACTACACGTAAAAGACTGCTCTACACATTGATTAAAGATATAAATTGTATCCAAATATTAGGATGGGATCATGATATTTGCAATTCGCGTAAGGAGCGGTCATTGATCCATCGGACATCAAGATTCTATCAAATTTGAGCATGTCTATGTTATTATTCGACACAATTGATCCACATAGTTAGTATTTTGAACTCCAGACAATGCATCACTTTAGCAATCGAATATAAACGTGAGTATAGTTCATGTTGTGTGTGTAAAGCACATTATACATATGAAAGTTACACAATGGACATTATAAATAGCTACTACCTATGAACTAGCATACATTTGAATTCAACTTAAGGTGGTTTAAAAAAATTGAATTCAACATGAAGTCCATTCAATTATTTGAATTTGATATCATGGCATTTGTAAACCATACCTAAATTATGGGGGCACCAATCTTTGCTCTGATTTTGTACATAATAGCATATGTAATCATGTCAAAATAGATTCAAATTTAGCTCCTCCATTCCAAAATAATCGTAGTTATAGGATTTTCAAGTGTCAAAATTTCAAAAAGAAGCGGATAATTTAATGAGGTTTTCAAACATACAAGGTCAAATATAACATTATATATTTAGGTCAATCCTCATAGTTCAAGAGTACTCTAAACGTGAATGCTTGTGTTTCAAAATTTCGAACGAAGCGCCAAAAGAGCCTCTACTCGCCCGAAACCGCATGAGACAAATGTTTGGTAGTACAAGGAAATTACTTTTCTAATAATCCGACCCGTGAAACCTACCGGCCCGACATCCAAAGGTCTAAACTGGGGTAGGTTTGTAGCTTCATCTAGACGCCACGCAACCGCATCCGAAAAACATTCATACACAATGGCCGCCTAAGCACACATGCGCGCGGCCAAAATCGCTCCCGCCCACTATTTGGGACACCTGGGATTACCATCCTACCCCCGACCCGTAGTAGGTCCAAAATTTAAGAGGGGGGCAAAGTTTGTACTTTCCCCAAATTTCAAACAAGCGCGTCCCATTTCTGCTCAGAAAAGCCAAAAAAAAGCGCGTCCCAGACCAAAACATGGTTCCCCCCCCACCCGTCCGATTCCCCATTCATACTCCATGGGCGCCAAAACTACCTCTCCATCAGCCGTGAAACCCCGGCGTCCTCCGTCCGCCACCCCATCCCACCCATCAATCGTCGCCCTCCTCCATCACGCCGGAGCCGATACCCAGACGTCGTCGTCCACCGCAACCTCAACCGCAAAGCCCTCCACGGCTAGTAGTTGAAGCCGAGGCCGAGCCGTCCATACCCGAGCCAGTTCAACCACGCCGTCCCGTGCCTCATCGCTGCCGCTCCAACTTCGCCACCCTCCACCGCACCGGAGCTGTTCCTGCTACGCCGTCCTTCGCCGCCTCGGATCTGCTTCCCCTCCGCTGACATACGCCCACGGCAACACAGTCAACAATTTGGCCATGGGTTCGTCCAAGCCTGCACCCTCCAGAACATCGGTTTCCCTGGTAAAAAGAAGAAAATCGGCGCGACTTGTGGAGGTGACTACACCGGCAACCGAAAAAGGTACTCCTCTTCCCTTATTCGTGCAAATCTTACGTCTCTGCTTGCACGGTATTCATCCCACAGAAGACACTAGTTGACTGCTTCTTCTGGATACTAGATGTTCCTAGTAACTCGTGATGCACAAGGTTTCTCCTCATATACTATTTCACCTTAGCTAGAGGTTCGTCGCCCCCCTGAATTTCAATTTCTGGCCACTTGATTCCCAATTAACGGAAGCATTCCCCGGTGTAACAGGCGCTAGTACGCCTATTACACCGGGGAAGCAGCGCCTTGGTGTTTATCTTAGGGGTGTGTGTGGCCTAGAGCTACTGGCGCCCGATCTGGAGGTCGTCCGGGATTAAAGGGATGGCCTGGGGGCGCTGCCAAGCACGGCGGTGGTGTGAGGTCGATGAAAGGGCGGGGCGGCGGAGGCAGGGGTCTGGACCGGTGGTCGCTGGCGGTTCGAGAAAGATCGTCAACAGTGACTGGCGGGAGGTAGACGAAGGCCATCTGCCCATTCCTTATAGATCGGACGGTTCATTAAAAAAATCGACCGACCTATTTATTTTCAGTCGACTGTTATCTTATATATGGCCACATGTGGTGGTGTGCTGGAGTACCTGCATTTCCTGTGCTCATATATTACAAAATCATACAAAGTAGAATCTAATTTTGTTTGCCATGCAATGTTGTAGAGCTATCATATGTCTCCTGTCATTTATTTTTTAGCCACCTGCTATCTGCTACTTTTACAGTGCACTAGTTATGCATACACTTCACCCTTACTCTCACTATTGTGTTTTTATGCAAGGGTATTTCAGACTCTGCTGCCATGAGAGAAGCCAAAAAGAAAAGAGAGAAGTCGCTCCAGTTTGGTGTGCGGCTAGGCAAGACACGTTTCAACGCTTTAAAGGGTGCAGTGTCAGCAGATGGAGACGGGGAACGTAGCTCTGGAGTTGATGACCTAGCTCGCAATGAACCACCATCCTAGGTGCTTGCTTTAACTTCGCGGTGTCATATGTGGTTGCATGTTCCATATGGTGTCTAGATTGTATTCGAAAGGTCGAAGTAGGTAAGATAAGGAAAGATATTTTTTTACATGAACCACCATCCCGTGAGCACCAGAAGACAAATAGCTAGTCAGGGCACTGGCCGAGCCAGTGACAAGCCCAGCAAAGATAGGCATCACCTGGAAGCCAACTAAAAAGTTGTGATGGTGGCGAAGCAGCCCGCCTCCCACCAGGCTCTCAGGTCCTAGATTATCATGCTCACCACTCCAGCCGAATGTCTAGCTTGTATTGCTTCCAATTTGGTTAAATTGCATCTGCTTAGCTTACACATTATACCTTTGAATATGACATGTGAGGGAGTCCTGGATTAGGAGGTGTTCGGGTAGCCAGACTATACCTTCAGCCGGACTCCTGGACTATGAAGATACAAGATTGAAGACTTCGTCCCGTGTGACTTTCCTTGGCGTGGAAGGCAAGCTTGGCGATGCGGATATTCAAGATCTCCTACCATTGTAACCGACTCTGTGTAACCCTAACCCTATCCGATGTCTATATAAACCGAAGGGTTGTAGTCCGTAGGCAATCAACTCCAAATACAACAATCATACCATAGGCTAGCTTTTAGGGTTTAGCCTCCTTGATCTCGTGGTAGATCTACTCTTGTACTACCCATATCATCAATATTAATCAAGCAGGACGTAGGGTTTTACCTCCATCAAGAGGTCCCGAACCTAGGTAAAACATCGTGTTCCCTGCCTCCTGTTACCATCTGGCCTAGACGCACAGTTCGGGACCCACTACCCGAGATCCGCCGGTTTTGACACCGACATTGGTGCTTTCATTGAGAGTTCCTCTGTGTCGTCGCCTTTAGGCCCGATGGCTCCTTTGATCATCAACAACGATGCGGTCCAGGGTGAGACTTTGCTCCTCGGACAGATCTTCGTCTTTGGCGGCTTCGCTCTGCGGGCCAATTCGCTTGGCCACCTGGAGCAGATCGAAAGCTACGCCCCTGGCCATCAAGTCAGGTTTGGAAGCTTAAACTACACGGCTGACATCCGCGGAGACTTGATCTTCGACGGACTCGAGCCACGGCCAAGCGCGCCGCACTATCTCGAGAGGCATGATCTAGCTCTGCCCCCGGACAGTGTCCTGGAGGCCGCACACGCATCGGTTCTGACCCCTAACTCGGAGCCTATTGCGCCAATCGAGGATGAGCGGTTGGACGTCACCTCGGGGGCTGCGATCCCAAAAGCGATCGAGCCGAACGCTAGCCCCGCACTCTGCACGACCCATGACTCCGAGGATCCGGACTCCTCCCCGGATTCCGAACCCCCCGCGCCCCTGCCAATCGAATCCGATTGGGCGCCGATAATGGAGTTCACCACCGCAGACATCTTTCAGCGTTCGCCTTTTGGCGACATCCTGAATTCTCTTAAGTCTCTCTCTTTATCAGGAGAGCCCTGGCCGGACTACGGTCAGCGAGGGTGGGATACGGGCAATGAGGAAATTCAAAGCCCACCCACCACCCACTTTGTAGCCACTGTCGACGATCTAATCGACATGCTTGACTTCAGCTCCGAAGACATCGACGGCATGGACGACGATGTAGGAGACGAACAGGAACCAGCACCTGTAGGGCGCTGGAAGGCCACCTCGTCATATGACATATATATGGTGGATACTCCAAAAGATGGAGATGGCGATGGAACAGTGGGGGATGACGCCCCCAAGAAATAGCTAAAGCGCCGGCGTCAGCGGCGCCGCTCTAAATCCTGCCAAAGCAAAAACGGTGATTCCGGCACGGAAGATAATACTACCCCGGATAGCGCCGAAGAACACCCACCTCAGCCAGATTCGGCACAGGAAGATGGAGAAGCCAGCCCCCATGAGAGAGCGGCAGACCGAGAGGTCGAGGATGATAACTATACGCCTCCCTCCGAAGACGAGGCAAGCCTCGATGACGACGAATTCGTCATACCATCAGACCCCGCCGAACAAGAGCGTTTTAAACGCAGGCTTTTAGCCACGGCAAGCAGCCTCAAGAAAAAGCAGCAACAGCTTAGAGCTTCCCAAGATTTGCTAGCTGACAGATGGACTGAAGTCCTTGCGGCCGAAGAGTATGAACTCGAACGCCCCTCCAAGAGTTACCTGAACCGCAGGCTGCTACCCCGATCAGAGGAGGAAGCACCTACATCACCAGTGCATGACATGGCAGACCGGCCACCTCGCGGCCGCGACAGAGAGGCCTCTCGGCCCTCCACCCAAGCCATGCCTCACGCCGCTCAACTAAGGCACGGGAAAATGCTCCCAACCTGCGAGACATACTGGAGGATAAGGCAAGACAAACAAGATCGATCTACCGATCGCGCAGGCGCCCTACGGCATGTGACAATGATCTTCACTCCGGATACAACAAATCCGGCCGGGCCGAACACAACAGACATAGCTCTTCCGAGTTGCGTCGTGATATAGCCTAGTACAGAGGCGCCGCACACCCGCTATGCTTCACGAATGAAGTAATGGGTCATAAAATCCCAGAGGGTTTCAAACCCGTAAACATCGATCATACGATGGCACAACAGATCCGGCGGTATGGATCGAGGATTATCTCCTTCACATCCACATGGCACGCGGCGATGATCTACACGCCATCAAATACCTCCCGCTCAAACTTAAAGGACCGGCCCGGCATTGGCTTAACAGCTTGCCAGCAGACTCAATCGGTTCTTGGGAGGACCTGGAAGCCGCATTCCTCGAGAACTTCCAGGGCACTTACGTGCGACCACCGGATGCCGACAACTTAAGCCACATAATTCAGCAGCCAGAGGAATCGGCCAGACAATTGTGGACACGGTTCCTAACAAAGAAAAACCAGATAGTCGACTGTCCGGACGCAGAGACCCTAGCAGCCTTCAAGCATAACATCCGCGACGAGTGGCTTGCCCAGCACCTGGGACAGGAAAAGCCGAAGTCCATGGCAGCCCTCACAACACTCATGACCAGCTTTTGCGCGGGAGAAGACAGCTGGCTAGCTCGCAGTAACAACTTATCAAAGAACTCTGGTAATTCAGATACCAAGGACAAAAGTGGCAGGACACGTCGGAATAAGCAAAAACGCCGCGTTAACAGCGACAGCAATGAAGACACGGCAGTCAATGCCGGATTCAAAGGCTATAAATCCGGTCAGCGGAAAAAGCCATTTAAAAAGAATACTCAGGGCCCGTCCAGTTTGGACCGAATACTCGATCGCTTGTGCCAGATACATGGCACTCCCGAAAGGCCAGCCAATCACACTAACAGGGATTGTTGGGTGTTCAAGCAGGCAGGCAAGTTAAGGGCTGAAAACATAGACAAGGGGCTGCACAGCAACGACGAGGAGCCCAAGCCGCCGAACAACAATGTACAGAAGGGCTTTCCCCACAAGTGCGGACTGTGAACATGATATACGCAACCCACATTCCCAAGCGGGAGCGGAAGCGTGCGCTACGGGACGTATATGCGATGGAGCCAGTCGCCCCAAAGTTCAACCCATGGTCCTCCTGCCCGATCACTTTTGATCGAAGGGACCATCCCACTAGCATCCGTCATGGAGGCTTCGCCGCATTGGTTCTCGACCCAATCATCAATGGATTTCATCTCACAAGAGTCCTCATGGACGGCGGCAGTAGCCTGAACCTCCTTTATCAGGATACAATGCGGAAAATGGGCATAGATCCCTCAAGGATTAAGCCCACAAGAACGACCTTTAAAGGCGTTATACCAGGTGTAGAAGCCAACTGTACAGGCTCAGTAACACTTGACGTGGTCTTCGGATCCCCGGACAATTTCCGAAGCGAAGAGTTAATCTTCGATATAGTCCCGTTTCGCAGTGGCTATCACGCCCTGCTCGGACGAACCGCATTCGCAAAGTTCAATGTGGTGCCGCACTACGCATATCTCAAGCTCAAGATGCCAGGCCCTCGAGGAGTAATTACGGTCAACGGAAACACTGAACGCTCCCTCCGTACGGAGGAGCATACAGCGGCTCTCGCAGCGGAGGTACAAAGTAGCCTTCTCAGGCAATTCTCCAGTCCGGCCATTAAAAAGCCAGACACTGCCAAGCACGCCCGGAGTAACCCACAGCAGGACCGCCTGGCACACTCTGAGCAAGCATAGCAATACGGCCCCAACCCCAGCTTTCGCGACATAGCAAAACCAGTACCTCGCGTACATAACCACGCCCTTGAAATACCATGGGCATAGGGGAAGGGGCACAATAACGGCACGCCCAAAATACGGCTTAAAACGTACTAGGGGCTGCCGGATTCTTTTTTTCATTTTTTCTTACTTTCAGGACTCCATACTTTGGACAACCTGTTCGGCAATTCGACTGCCGCACAAACGATGCAAGATCCAGGGAGGCAGACAAGCCATGCCGCATTATGGAACTCCCAGGTGGTCTCTATTACGAGCGGTATACCTGTTTTAAATACAATTCCGCGGCCTGCCCCTCGTTAGTACATACTGAATAGTCCAATATCTTTTGCTTACCGCACTATTTGTATCGTTCGACTTTGATAAATAGCCTCTCTATAAACAATGCTTAGCTTTTTGTCTATTTTTTGCATTATCCTCTTTTCACATACATGTTTATTAAATGACATGATTGCACCCGTACACCAGGGTACGGCAAACACGCCAGGGGCTTCAGTACCCCTCATTATGGCGTGAGAAGTCTGTACACTTTCACAAGTGCGGCACCCCGAACTTATAGCACTAAATGCATCGGCTCCGAATCATGATTTGGGTCAATAGTTGGGTTTGCCCGGCTCCTATGTTTTGGTGCCTTACATTCCGCTCTATTGGCTAAGGTAGCACTAGGAGAACCACTGCAATTGTGCCCCGGTTCAGCTGGGTTAAGCACCTCAGTGGAGAAAGCTAAAACTGACTGTCATGATGAGGCGGGAGACCGGTCACTGTTCGAGAGGTTTTTCGAGCCCCTAAAGACTTATGCCGCTTCGAGCGAGGAGCTGGCTTTGTCCGGCCAAGGCGTGGATAGCGCCCTGAACTCGGTCTTCCGAACTAGGGGCTTCGCCGAAATTTAATATTATAGAGTTCTATGGCTAAGTGAGAGTGTTCAAGCATTATAGTCCGATTGCCTGGTTCGTTGTGCTGAGCGCCTCCCTCGAAGGACCCAACTATGGGAAAAAGAGTACTCAGGTTTATAGCGAACACCCCAGCACTAGTGGCATGGGGGCAGAAGCCGACGACTGGCCATCTCTCAATTTTTTGATAAACGGCCGCACAGAAAGTAATATTTTAAATTCAATAAGCATTGCTTAGCGCATATGAACAAGTTTTCAGCGCACAGGATAAACACGAGCGAGTTCATTCAAAAATCACATCCTTGGTACATTCATCCGCCACAAGGCGGGCACCTGTAAGAACATCCTTGTAGTAGTTCTCGGGCTTGCGATGCTCCTTCCCCGGCGGCGGCCCGTCCTTCACAAGCTTCTCACCGTCCAGCTTACCCCAGTGCACCTTTGCACGGGCAAGGGCCCGACGGGCACCTTCGATGCAGACGGAGTGCTTGATGACCTCGAGCCTCGGACAGGCCTCCACTAGCTGCCGCACCAGCCCGAAATAACTCCCAGGCAGGGCCTCTCCGGGCCACAGCCGAACTATGAAGCCCTTCATGGCCTGTTCGGCTGCCTTGTGGAGCTCGACCAGCTGTTTCAGCTGGTCGCTCAAAGGCACAGGGTGTCCAGCCTCAGAATACTGAGACAAGAACACCTTCTCTGTCGATCTGCCCTCTTCAGCTCGGTAGAATGCGGCGGCATTGGATACGCTGCGGGGAAGATCTGTGAATGCCCCTGGAGAGCTCCGGATTCGGGTAAGTAACTAGTTTACTTTTATATTTCTGCTTTAAATGAAGAATGCCTTACCCGCTGCTATCTTCCTCATCTCCTCCAACTCTTGGAGGGCCTTTTGGGCTTCGGCCTTGGCAGACTTGGCAGTCTCAAGGGCCGTCGCGAGCTCGGATGCTTGCGCCTTTGACTCAAGCTCCAAACTCTCATGTTTTTTCATGAGAGCCTGAAGCTCTTGCTGCACCTCGCCGACCTGAGCCCCAAGTCTGTCTCGCTCGGTGCGCTCCGCGGTTGTTTTCTTTTCGGCCTCAGACAGCGCCTGCTTAAGGGTCGCCACCTCAGTCGTGGCCCCTACAATAAGCAGTACAATCCTGTTATCTTTTTTGCAATCACGCCTTTCTATAGGCACCTTTTCTGTAAGGTATTTCTTACCTTCTTTCTCCTCGAGCCGCCGCTTGGCAAGGCTGAGCTCTTGCTCGGTCTGCTCGAAGTCCTGCTTCAGGACACCCACCTCCGCAGTCAGTGCGGCGGTGGATAGCAGCGAAGCCTGCATACGCATATTGACTCTTTTTTGTTAGACTCCTACGAAATTTAATAGATCCTCTATTCGGATTTTCTTTCCGAACGCCAAACAAAGCATCAGGGGCTACTGTCTATGCGGTAATATTTTTACTTACCTTGAAGCCTGTTAGAAGGCTAGCGCAAGCTTCAGTCAGTCCGCTCTTGGCGGACTGAACCTTCTGGATCACCGTACTCATAATAGTATGGTGCCCCTCGTCGATGGAGGCGCCGTCAAGCACCTCCAGCAGATTGTCCGGCACCTCCGGTTGGACGGAGGCCGTCGGCTCAGAAGGCTTGCTCCACTTGGAAGGAGTTCGCCTACCGCGGTCCGGAACTATGGAAGATGTCGGCGCGGTGTCTGGCACAAAGCCAGACTTGGAGCCCTGGGGGGGCCTTATCCCCTTCACTCCTGGAGTCCGGGAGGTTGCCTTGCGGCTCCTCCGGGACCACCTCCTCCTGCCCCGGAGCTTGTCGCGACGCCACTTCGGCGTCGTCTGCAGTGCAGGGGGAGACAGCGGGCGGAACTGAGTTCACGTCCGATGAGTCCAGGGAGCCGCCCGACGATTCATTGAATTCGGCCCGGGGCAGGCTGCATAATTACGTTCGACATTATGGAAAGTTGTGCGACAAAGGAACATCATGAGTTACTCTGATATCCGAACTTACGATTTCGCCGGACGCTTGGCCCTGTTTGGCCACTCCTCTTCGCCCTCTTCGGCGTCGGGGGAGTAGTCCGCCGGAGGGGTCTTCCTTTTCCTAGACCCCTCGGCCTTCCTCTTCTCTCCTCCCTCCGCTGGGGGGGAGAGTTTTCTTCTTCCTCCTCCTCGTTTTCACGAGAAGAGGGCGTCTCGGACTCGTCGGATGACGAGTCCGACACCACCATGTTATGGGCACTCTTTCGAGTCCCCGTGGTCTTCTTCTTCTTGGCCTTCTTTTCCGGCACCACATAAGGCTGGGGCTGGGTCTTCGGGCAGCGGAGCTGGACAGTTAATCGGTTTGGATATCGCCCGCCAAGCCTGTCAAAGGTAAGGGAGTTTAGATCCCGCATAGAGTCAAACTATGAAAAAAGCTTAACATCCTGTAAAAGGTGAAGATAGCTTACGTCGCTAGCGTGACGCTGCGAGATGTATCCGCGGTCCTCGGAAGCGGATGCGGGAGCCTCGGCGCCCTTGAATAGCACCTTCCAGGCATCTTCGTACATCATGTCGAAGAGCCTGCTAAGGGTTTGGTGCTGCGCCGGGTCGAACTCCCACAGATTAAAATCCCGTTGTTGGCACGGGAGGATCCAGCGGACGAGCATAACCTGGATTACATTAACAAGCCAGATTGGCTTGTTCACCAGGGACTGGATGCATGTTTGCAATCCGGTCACCTCTTTTTCGTCACCCCACGACAGGCCCGTCTCTTTCCAGGACATAAGCCGCGTGGGGGGTACGGATCGGAACTTGGGGGCTGCGATCCAGTTCGGATCGCATGGCTCGGTGATGTAAAACCACCCGGATTGCCACCCCTTTAGGGTCTCCACAAAAGAGCCATCGAACCATAGGACGTTGGCCATCTTGCCCGCCATGGCGCCTCCGCACTCCGCCTGGCTGCCGTGCACCACCTTGGGCTTGACGTTGAAGGTCTTGAGCTAGAGGCCGAAATGAGGGTGGACGCGGAGGAAAGCCTCGCACACGACGATAAACGCCGAGATGTTGAGGATGAAGTTCGGGGCCAGATCGTGGAAATCCAGGCCGTAGTAGAACATGAGCCCCCGGACAAATGGGTGGAGTGGAAAACCCAGTCCACGGAGGAAGTGGGGAAGAAATACTACCCTCTCATGGGGCCTTGGGGTGGGAAGAAGCTGCCCCTTTTCGGGAAGCCGGTGCGCGATGTCCTTGGACAGGTATCCGGCCTTCCTTAGCTTCTTGACTTGGTCCTCCGTAGCGGAGGAGACCACCCACTTGCCTCCCGCTCTGGACATGGCTAGAGAAGGTTGCGGTGGGAAGTGCGGGCTTGGGCGCTGGAGCTCGAGTGCGCAGGAGATGGATAGGCAAAGGAGGAAGAAGGCGTAGGTAAAAAGGTGGATCCTTATCCCCTTATACGGGCGGATGCGGTTGTGCGTCCCCACCAGCCTAGTAAAACTCGCTTGCCTCCCAAGCGCCATGATAAATGGCGCGATTGGGTTACCCACGCCCGTATTGATGAGAATCCCATAAAGGGGGTACACGATCTCTGCTTTGACAAGACGTGCCAAGGAAACCGCCTCACAAAACATGCTGAGGTGGAAAAGTAAAAACGATTCGAGTGAAGGGCTTGGCCGTAGTGTGATGACACACTACGGAATACGTCAACAGTTTTGATTTGTGTTAATATTATTCTCTCTATGGCGATATGTGGAAGCTTATTTTGCAGAGCCGGACACTACTCTTGGTGTTTACAATCTTCTATGAAGGACTTGGAGGAGGAACCCGCCTTGCAATGCCGAAGACAATTTGCACGCTGGACTCATCGTCATTGAAGCCTGGTTCAGGGGCTACTGAGGGAGTCCTGGATTAGGGGGTGTTCGGGTAGCCGGACTATACCTTCAGCCGGACTCCTGGACTATGAAGATACAAGATTGAAGACTTCGTCCCGTGTCCGGATGGGACTTTCCTTGGCGTGGAAGGCAAGCTTGGTGATGCGGATATTCAAGATCTCCTACCATTGTAACCGACTCTGTGTAACCCTAACCCTATCCTGTGTCTATATAAACTGGAGGGTTGTAGTCCGTAGGCAATCAACTCCAAATACAACAATCATACCATAGGCTAGCTTTTAGGGTTTAGCCTCCTTGATCTCGTGGTAGATCTACTCTTGTACTACCCATATCATCAATATTAATCAAGAAGGACGTAGGGTTTTACCTCCATCAAGAGGTCCCGAACCTGGGTAAAACATCGTGTTCCCTGCCTCCTGTTACCATCCGGCCTAGACGCATAGTTCGGGACCCACTACCCGAGATCCGCCGGTTTTGACACCGACAACATGCCTTTCTGTTTTTAGTACATACTAGTACATCTGTGTATTAACCATGTTCTTACATCAAACTAATGTTCTTGTGTATCCCTCATCAATCACTTATGACGAGGCAGGCAGGCAAGGGGACTACTCCTCATTTAAAGAATGCAGCGTCAGCCTCCCGACATGATTCTCAAGAAACAGAAATGCTAGATGAAGATAGTGAACGTAGCTCTGTAGTTGATTACAACATTTCCCCTACACTAGCATCGCAGGTGCTTGCTCTAACTTGGCAGCATGATATGTGGTTGCATGTTGCATATGGTGTCTAGATTGTAATTCTTCCAATCTAGTTAAACAGCATGTGCTAGTCTGCTTAGCTTATACATTATACCTGTTAATGTGACATGCCTTCCTGTATTTAGTAAGTACATCTGTCTATTAAGCATGTCCTTACATAAAACTATTTTTTTGTATCCCGCATCAATCAACATGATGAGACACCTTTAGTATATGCAGTGCGATATTAGTTGCATCTTTCATATGATTTATAGCATGTGCTGCTTCTAATTTGTTGAAATTCCATTTGTGATGGGATGCTTTTAACTTGGCAAAGTCATATTGGTTGCATCTTTCATGTGGTGTCTAGCTTGCATTGCTTCTTATTTGCTGGAATGGTTTCTGCTTAGTTTACACAAACAGTTGTGAACATGCCAAGCCGTCCTGTTTTTCGTACATATTCCATCCTGGTATCATGTGTTTGCCTTACATCAAAGTAGTGATTGTCAGTATCATGCATGAATGAGTTCTGAAGAGAGAATTTTATTGCTTTTTCTTGTTGGTTTTACTTGACAATTCAAAATCAGTAAAGCAGAAGGAAGTTAGCAAGGCAGCGGATAAAGGTGCTCCTTTCGAACGGAGGGCCTCTACAGTTTCTACTCCTCCACACCCCCAAGATGATTTCCAAGACAGCACATGCATAGACACTCAACAAAGCTGTGTTTATGATGAGCACGTCTCCCCTAGTGCAGCATCACTGGTGCTCCCTCTAACTTGGCACTGTTATATGTGGTCGCATGTTATGTGAGATGTCTAGCTTGTATTGCTTCTAATTTTTTTGAATTCCATCTGCTTACTGATGTCTACTACACAACCTTCTTCTTGTAGACGTTGTTGGGCCTCCAAGTGCAGAGGTTTGTAGGACAGTAGCAAATTTCCCTCAAGTGGATGACCTAAGGTTTATCAATCCGTAGGAGGCGTAGGATGAAGATGGTCTCTCTCAAGCAACCCTGCAACCAAATAACAAAGAGTCTCTTGTGTCCCCAACACATCCAATACAATGGTAAATTGTATAGGTGCACTAGTTCGGCGAAGAGATGGTGATACAAGTGGTATATGGATAGTAGATATGGGTATTTGTAATCTGAAATTATAAAAACAACAAGGTAACTAATGATAAAAGTGAGCGTAAACGGTATTGCAATGTGTGGAAATAAGGCCTAGGGTTCATAATTTCACCAGTGTAAGTTCCCTTAACAATACTAACATAATTGGATCATAAAACTATCCCTCAACATGCAACAAAGAGTCACTCCAAAGTCACTAATAGCGGAGAACAAACGAAGAGATTATGGTAGGGTACGAAACCACCTCAAAGTTATTCTTTCCAATCAATCCGTTGGGCTATTCCTATAAGTGTCACAAACAGCCCTAGAGTTCATACTGGAATAACACCTTAAGACACAAATCAACCAAAACCCTAATGTCACCTAGATACTCCAATGTCACCTCAAGTATCCGTGGGTATGATTATACGATATGCGTCACGCAATCTCAGATTCATCTATTCAACCAACACAAAGGACCTCAAAGAGTGCCCAAAGTTTCTACCGGAGAATCGCAACGAAAACGTGTGCCAACCCCTATGCATAGGTTCCCAATGTCACGAAACCCGCAAGTTGATCACCAAAACATACATCAAGTGGATCAATAGAATACCCCATTGTCACCACGGGTATCCCACGCAAGACATACATCAAGTGTCCTCAAATCTATAAAGACTCAATCTGATAAGATAACTCTGAAGGGGAAACTCAATTCATTACAAGAGAGAAGAGGGGGAGGAGAAACATAGGATCCAACTATAATAGCAAAGCTTGCGATATATCAAGATCGTATCATCTCAAGAACACGAGAGAGAGAGAGAGAGATCAAATACATAGCTACTGGTACATACCCTCAGCCCCGAGGGTGAACTACTCCCTTCTTGTCATGGAGAGCGCCGGGATGATGAAGATGGCCACCGGAGAGGGATTCCCCCTCCGGCAGGGTGCCGAAACGGGTCTAGATTGGCTTTCGGTGGCTACGGAGTCTTCTGGCGGCGGAACTCCCGATCTAATCTCCGTTTCTGGAAGTTTTAGGGTATATGGAGTTATATAGGCAGAAGAAGCACGTCAGGGGAGCCACGGGGGCCCCACGAGGCAGGGGGCACACCCTAGGGGGTGGGCGCGCCCCCCACCCTCGTGGGCAGCTCCTGTATCTACTGACGTGGGGCCCAAGTCCATCAGGTGTGTTTCCTTCCAAAAATAACTTCTCTAGTTGATTTCATTCCGTTTCGACTCCATTTGATATTCCTTTTCTTCAAAACACTGAAACAGGCATAAAACAACAAATCTGGGCTGGGCCTCCGGTTAATAGGTTAGTCCCAAAAATAATATAAAAGTGGATATTAAAGCCCAATATTGCCCAAAACAGTAGATAATATAGCATGGAGCAATCAAAAATTATAGATACGTTGGAGACGTATCAAGCATCCCCAAGCTTAATTCTTGCTCGTCCTCGAGTAGGTAAATGATAAAAAAGATAATTTTTGATGTGGAATGCTAGTTGGCATAATTTCAATGTAATTCTTCTTACTTGTGATATGAATATTCAGATCCGAAAGATTCAAGGCAAAAGTTCATATTGACATAAAAATAATAATACTTCAAGCATACTAACAAAGCAATTATGTCTTCTCAAAATAACATGGCCAAAGAAAGTTATCCCTACAAAATCATATAGTCTGGCTATGCTCTATCTTCACCACACAAAGTATTTAAATCATGCACAACCCCAATGACAAGCCAAGCAATTGTTTCATACTTTTGATGTTCTCAAACCTTTTCAATCTTCACGCAATACATGAGCGTGAGCCATGGACATAGCACTATATGTGGAATAGAGTGGTGGTTGTGGAGAAGACAAAAAGGGAGAAGATAGTCTCACATCAACTAGGCGTATCAACGGGCTATGGAGATGCCCATCAATAGATATCAATGTGAGTGAGTAGGGATTGCCATGCAACGGATGCACTAGAGCTATAAGTATATGAAAGCTCAACAAAAGAAACTAGTTGGTGTGCATCCAACTCGCTTGCTCATGAAGACCTAGGGCATTTTGAGGAAGCCCATCATTGGAATATACAAGCCAAGTTCTATAATGAAAGATTCCCACTAGTATATGAAAGTGACAACATAGGAGACTCTCTATCATGAAGATCATGGTGCTACTTTGAAGCACAAGTGTGGTAAAAGGATAGTAACATTGTCCCTTCTCTCTTTTTCTCTCATTTATTATTATTATTATTTATTTGGGCCTTTTCTCTTTTTTATGGCCTCTTTTTTTGGGCTTCTTTGGCCTCTTTTATTTATTTTTCGTCCGGAGTCTCATCCCGACTTGTGGGGGAATCATAGTCTCCATCATTCTTTCCTCACTAGGACAATGCTCTAATAATGATGATCATCACACTTTTATTTTCTTACAACTCAAGAATTACAACTCGATACTAGAACAAAGTATGACTCTATATGAATGCCTCCGGCGGTGTACCGGGATGTGCAATGATGCATGAGTGACATGTATGAAAGAATTATGAACGGTGGCTTTGCCACAAATACGATGTCAACTACATGATCATGCAAGCAATATGACAATGATGAAGCGTGTCATAACAAACGGAATGGTGGAAAGATGCATGGCAATATATCTCGGAATGGCTATGGAAATGCCATAATAGGTAGGTATGGTGGTTGTTTTGAGGTAGGTATATGGTGGATTTATGGTACCGGCGAAAGTTGCACGGTACTAGAGAGGCTAGCAATGGTGGAAGGGTGAGAGTGCGTATAATCCATGGACTCAACATTAGTCATAAAGAACTCACATACTTATTGCAAAAATCTATTAGTTATTGAAACAAAGTACTACGCGCATGCTCCTAGGGGGATAGATTGGTAGGAAAAGACCATCGCTCGTCCCCGACCGCCACTCATAAGGAAGACAATCAATAAATAAATCATGCTCCGACTTCACCGCATAACGGTTCACCATACGTGCATGCTACGGGAATCACAAACTTCAACACAAGTATTTCTCAAATTCATAACCACTCAACTAGCATGACTCTAATATCACCATCTTCATATCTCAAAACAATTATCAAGTATCAAACTTCTCTTAGTATTCAAAACACTCATAAGAATTTTTTTTACTAATCTTGAATACCTAGCATATTAGGATTTTAAGCAAATTACCATGCTATTTAAGACTCTCAAAATAATATAAGTGAAGCATGATAGTTCATCTATTTCTTCAAAATAAAACTACCACCATGCTCTAAAAGGTATAAGTGAAGCACTAGAGCAAATGACAAACTACTCCGAAAGATATAAGTGAAGATCAATGAGTAGTCGAATAATTATGCAACTATATGAAGACTCTCTAACATTTAATAATTTTAGATCTTGGTATTTTATTCGAACAGAAATAAAAACAAAATGAAATAAAATGACGCTCCAAGCAAAACACATATCATGTGGCGAATAAAAATATAGCTCCAAGTAAAGTTACCGATGAATGAAGACGGAAGAGGGGATGCCTTCCGGGGCATCCCCAAGCTTAGCCTCTTCTATATCCTTGAATATTACCTTGGGGTGCCTTGGGCATCCCCAATCTTAGGCTCTTTCCACTCCTTATTCCATAGTCCATCGAATCCTTACCCAAAACTTGAAAACTTCACAACACAAAACTTAACAGAAAACTCGTAAGCTCCGTTAGTATAAGAAAATAAATCACCACTTCAAGGTACTGTAATTAACTCATTATTTATATATATTGGTGTTAAACCTACTGTATTCCAACTTCTCTATGGTCTATAAACTCTCTTACTAGCCATAGATTCATCAAAATAAGCAAACAACACATAGAAAACAGAATCTGTCAAAAACAGAACAGTCTGTAGTAATCTGGATCAAACGTATACTTCTGTAACTCATAAAATTCTCAAATAAATTTCTGGACCTGAGTAATTTATTTATTAATCATCTTCAAAAATAATTAACTAAATAGCACTCTCCAAATAAAAATGGCAGCAATTCTCGTAAGCGCTAAAGTTTCTGTTTTTTACAGCATGATCAACAAGACTTTCCCAAAGTCTTCCCAAAGGTTCTACTTGGCACAAACACTAATTAAAAGCATAAAACCACATCTAAACAGAGGCTAGATGAATTATTTATTACTAAACAGGAACAAAGATCAAGGAATAAAAATAAAGTTGGGTTGCCTCCCAACAAGCGCTATCGTTTAACGCCCCTAGCTAGGCATGATGATTTCAATGATGCTCACATAAAGGATAAGAATTGAAACATAAAGAGAGCATCATTAAGAATATGACTAGAACATTTAATTCTAACCCACTTCCTATGCATAGGGATTTTGTGAGCAAACAACTTGTGGGAACAAGAATCAACTTGCATAGGAAGGTAAAGCAAGCAAAACTTCAAAACTTTAAGCACATAGAGAGGAAACTTGATATCATTACCATTCCTACAAGCATATGTTCCTCCCTCATAATAATTTTCAGTAGCATCATGAATGAATTCAACAATATAACCAGCACCTAAAGCATTCCTTTCATGATCTACAAGAAAAGAAAATTTACTACTCTCCACATAAGCAAAAATTTTCTCATGAATAATAGTGGGAGCAAACTCAACAAAATAACTATCATGGGATTGAAAATTGAAATCAATATGACAAGTTTCATTGTTATCATTATTCTTTAAAGCATACGTGTCATCACAATAATCATCATAGATAGGAGGCATGCTTTCATCATAATAAATTTGCTCATCAAAACTTGGGGGACAAAAAATATCATCTTCATCAAACATAGCTTCCTCAAGCTTGTGGCTTTGCATATCATTAGCATCATAGATATTCAAGGAATTCGTACTAACAACATTGCAATCATGCTCATCATTCAAATATTTAGTGCCAAGCATTCTATGTAATTCTTCTTCTAGCATTTGAGCACAATTTTCCTTTCCATCATACTCATGAAAGATATTAAAAAGATGAAGCGTATGAGGTAAAATCAATTCCATTTTTTTATAGTTTTCTTTTATAAACTAAACTAGTGGTAAAACAAGAAACTAAAAGACTCGATTGCAAGATCTAAAGATATACCTTCAAGAACTCACCTCCCCGGCAACGGCGCCAGAAAAGAGCTTGATGTCTACTACACAACCTTCTTCTTGTAGACGTTGTTGGGCCTCCAAGTGCAGAGGTTTGTAGGACAGTAGCAAATTTCCCTCAAGTGGATGAACTAAGGTTTATCAATCCGTAGGAGGCGTAGGATGAAGATGGTCTCTCTCAAGCAACCCTACAACCAAATAACAAAGAGTCTCTTGTGTCCCCAACACACCCAATACAATGGTAAATTGTATAGGTGCACTAGTTCGGCGAAGAGATGGTGATACAAGTGGTATATGGATAGTAGATATGGGTATTTGTAATCTGAAATTATAAAAACAGCAAGGTAAATAATGATAAAAGTGAGTGTAAACGGTATTGCAATGTGTGGAAATAAGGCCTAGGGTTCATAATTTCGCTAGTGTAAGTTCCCTCAACAATACTAACATAATTGGATCATAAAACTATCCCTCAACATGCAACAAAGAGTCACTCCAAAGTCACTAATAGCGGAGAACAAACGAAGAGATTATGGTAGGGTACGAAACCACCTCAAAGTTATTCTATCCAATCAATCCATTGGGCTATTCCTATAAGTGTCACAAACAGCCCTAGAGTTCGTACTAGAATAACACCTTAAGACACAAATCAACCAAAACCCTAATGTCACCTAGATACTCCAATGTCACCTCAAGTATCCGTGGTTATGATTATATGATATGCGTCACACAATCTCAGATTCATCTATTCAACCAACACAAAGGATCTCAAAGAGTGCCCAAAGTTTCTACCGGAGAATCACGATGAAAACGTGTGCCAACCCCTATGCATAGGTTCCCAATGTCACGAAACCCGCAAGTTGATCACCAAAACATACATCAAGTGGATCAGTAGAATACCCCATTGTCACCACGGGTATCCCACGCAAGACATACATCAAGTGTTCTCAAATCTATAAAGACTCAATCCAATAAGATAACTCCGAAGGGGAAACTCAATTCATTACAAGAGAGAAGAGGGGGAGGAGAAACATAGGATCCAACAATAATAGCAAAGCTCGCGATACATCAAGATCGTATCATCTCAAGAACACGAGAGAAAGAGAGATCAAACGCATAGCTACTGGTACATACCCTCAGCCCCGACGGTGAACTACTCCCTCCTTGTCATGGAGAGCGCCGGGATGATGAAGATGGCAACTGGAGAGTGATTCCCCCTCCGGCAGGGTGCCGGAACGGGTCTAGATTGGGTTTTGGTGGCTACGAAGGCTTCTAGCGGTGGAACTCCTGATCTAATCTCCGTTTCTGGAAGTTTTAGGGTATATGGAGTTATATAGGCAGAAGAAGCACGTCAGGGGAGCCACGGGGGCCCGACGAGGAAGGGGGTGCGCCTGTATCTTCTGACGTGGGGTCCAAGCCCATCTGGTTGGTTTCCTTCCAAAAATAACTTCTCTAGTTGATTTCGTTCCGTTTAGACTCCGTCTGATATTCCTTTTCTTCAAAACACTGAAATAGGCATAAAACAGCAAATCTGGGGTGGGCCTCTGGTTAATAGGTTAGTCCCAAAAATAATATAAAAGTGGATATTAAAGCCCAATATTGCCCAAAACAGTAGATAATATAGCATGGAGCAATCAAAAATTATAGATACGTTGGAGACGTATCACTTACTTTACACATTATACTTGAATAAGACACGTGTTCCTGTTTCTAGAACATACAATATCTGTCTATCACACCATGTTCTTGCATCAAATTACTACTGTTGTGTAACGTGTAACAATCACTTATCATAAGACACGTTTGACTTCGGAGTGTGATATAGGTTACATCGCACATTCTTTTCTAGCTTGTATTACTAATTTGTTGAAATGGCACTTATGACGAGACAGTTTTAACTTGGTAGAGTGATATTCGTTGCATCTTTCATATGGTGTCTAGCTTTCCTTGCTTCTAATTTGTTGAAATGCCTTCTCCTTAGTTTACACATCATAAGCTATGAATATGCAATGTTGTGAATATGCAATGGCACTAATGACGAGAGACCTCTAACATGGTAGTGTGATGTTGTTTGCATCTTGCATATGATTTATTTCTTGTACTGCTTCACATTTGTTTAAACACCATTTATGATGAGACACTGTTAACTTGGCAGAGCGATATTTGTAGCATCTTTCATATGGTGTCTACCTTCCATTGCATTGCTTCTAATTTGGTGAAATGTATTCTTCTTAGTTTACACATCATAGTTCTGGTTATCTCTTCCGTCATGTTTTCAGACATATTACATCCTCCTATCATATGGTTGTCTAACATCAAAGTTCTGTTCATCTGCATCACGCATCAATTTGTTCTGAAGAACTAAATTGTTATTCGTTTTTCTTGTCGGCTTGACTTAACATGGCACAGAGAAAGAGGAAGAAACACAGAATGGCAGGGAATGAGAAGCGGATGAATCCTGCAGATTCTGCTAGTACTGATGGTGCAATAGAAGGTCAAAGTCCAGCAGAAAATTCTACAAACACGGCATCCCATGCTACACGAGTTGCAAAAAAGACAAACAGAAACAAATAGCTGCCACCAAACAAGCAGAGACAGCCCTAGTTCTTGCAACACCTACCACAGTACTACCAGCTGCATGATGTACTTGTGCGCCAACTGAGCTAGCAGCACGTTCCCAAGCTCCCTTGCCACTTGACACTACTTCCCAAGCACTCTTGACACAAGACGAGTTGGCAATATCAGATGAACCTTGTGAGCTTCAACAGCAAGAAGGTAGTTGTTGGAGTCAAGTTACAGTTGCATGCTTCTTTATATGCAGTCTCACAGTTTGATGTACACTAACACTTCCTATGTTTATTGTTGGACTAGCACCTAGGCGCAAGAGGAAACAAACATTAGGGATAATGCTCGATAGGTTAACTAAATCTAGAGGAGGGAGAATGGAGATCCATTTTGAGGCAGGTTTAAAAGGCCACGTGATGCTACAGAGTCAGCCAAGTTAGTATCAGAGGCAGCGGTTGCTGTTAGGTGTCATGTACGTATCCTCCCAACCTGGATTCAGTACAGGAATGACAAAGACAAAACCCAGTTCAACATCTTCCTCGACCATTTATCTATAAGTATGGTTATGTATGGAAACTAGTAATATCGTCTTGCTCTGTCCAATACTTTCTAGGTTGCTGATAATGAGACTCCCATAATTTTCAACAGATGAGGTTCAAGTTGGATAGCCAAGATGATGCAACCAGACAAGCTTGCACCCATGTTTTCAAGTCTGCTCTGCGACAGTATCGGTATAACTTGAGGAAAACTTACTTTGAAGGCAAGGCTAACAGTGAACTTGCCCAAACATCTCCAGTGGAAAATATATCTGATGAAGACTGGAGAGGCCTCGTTAAACACTGGTCCAATCCGAAGTATCAGGTACATTATATATATGTCATCAGATCACATGTTGAAGTCCTATTTATGCATGTGCCACACAAATCTATCTTCTTGTAGGTGAACTGTTCAAAGAACAAGGCCAACCGTACGAAAGTGAAATTCCAACAGACGACAGGATCTCGTAGCTATATTGCACACTGCGAGGCTCTTGTAATTAGCTGATGTTTCACTCTTTTCTCGGTACCATATTATCAAATCTATATTGACTTGTTCCAAATGCAGAGGAAAGCCCGCAAGGACCAAAAAGTACCTGAACCAAATGTTGTGGAAATCTTCAAGGACTGTCACACCAGCAAGAAGAAGGGCATGACTACACCAGTCAAAGTCGATGTTGTAAGTCCTTAATCCTCATGCCTTTTAACTACTACTTACTCTGACTTGCGCCGTGAACTTCCTGGTTTGCAGCCAATGTCTATTACTCTTTTCAATTTTATACACAATTGTCTTAGAGTATCATTGCACCTTACAAGGTTTAAAAGAGAGGAGTGATGTTCCTTTGATCTTGACCCGTAATCTAGTTCCGTGCTGGACTTGCCCACATAACGTTACAATTGCTTGTTTGTCTGTTCTCAGTTGTTTTGTGATATGAATGACGTCATACTATGCTTACCGTATTATAAACTTCGTCTCTTTATCCTTATCCCTCAATACAATGTGAAGAAATAGACAATACATTAGCGATGGTACATGGTCATATGTTTGGAACCTGGTTTTATTATGTACTTTGCAATAAAATACAACTAATATTTTACATGGGTTCACCAGAATAAGTCATGTATATAGACCAAAGCTATTTTGTCTGGTTTTGCTGCCTCCTTAATATCTTCTGTTCTGGTACTACTAATGTAAAACCTCAACTTTTCAGCGAGCTATGGAAAAAATGGTGGAACCGCCACCTTCTGAAGGTGGCGAGGCAACTATAACCGCAATGTCAGCTCTTGCTGTAGTGGGTCAGTACCTATCCACTAACAGTGCCAAAAGCATGTTCCTGCGTAATACTGGGTTGGTTGTTAAGGCAATATCGTCCAAACTGCCTCATGATCAAGATATGCAAGCTCAAAGCAATGTTGTATCTGCGCTCCAGACACAAGTCCATTCCCTAACAGAGACCCTTTGTGAAACAATGAGAAACATTGCTCAATGTCGTCAAGATATGCATGGTTTTGAAACCAGACTATCAGACATTTGCTATGTTGTTCAGGAGCCTAGGGGAAATGAAGGCGAGGGTTATGGTGCTCCATCGGACAATACATCATGAAAACATAACAGTCAGGTCAAATGAACTGAGCTTCTGAACTTCTGGTGGTGCATTTATCTGCTAGACTGTTAAGTTTTATGCCAACCTTCCTTTTGTTACACAGTTGTAATTTGTTTTGGTGCGATACAAAATTTATTCTTAACATGCAGTCACCGCCTGAAGAAAACAGCAAGCCATTTTTGTATAGTGTAGGGTGTTCCCTATATTTGCACTGGTGGCGATCTTTGATGCCGAGTGGATGTAATCTGTGCAATCGCCTTAATAGCCTAGCGTTAGTTTCAGCCTTATTTATTTCCTAGTCTTCTTTTTGCCTGGTTTGCTAGTGGCCGCAACTACCATGGGCCATATACGGGCCGTAGGATCCATGGGTCTCCTACGGGCCGTCAATAAATGGGCCTGTAATCGGTGGGCCTCGGGCCGTCGTATAAATGGGTCTACATGGGCCATAATCGGGCGTAATTGGTATCGGCCCAGCACGGTAACAGGCCGTTAACAGGCCATAGGACAGCAAAGGCTTAATTCTGTCACAAGCATAATAGGTCATTAATGGGCCAGAATATAGGACGGGCTAGAAACGGCGCAACAGGTCAACAGGCCAGAAACGGGCCGACTCTTGCCATGGCCGAATTTGGCCCATTAGGGTAACAGGCCAGTAACGGGCTGACTCTTGCCATTGGCTGAATTTGGCCCATTAGTGGAACAGGCCAGTAACGGGCCGACTCTTGCCATGGGCCGAATTTGGCCCATTAGGGGAACAGGCCAGTAACAGGCCAGAAGTAATGGAGGGACGAAAAGGAGCCCAAGAACGTATGGGCCGTCAATAGGCCGAAAGCTAACACGGGCTGGAAACGGCCCATGTAAATCACGGGCCGTTAACGGGTATAAAGAAAATTACTGTTCATTATGGGCTAGAGTCACCGTGGGCCTTTACCTGGGCCGGCCTATTATGGCACATGAAAATCTTGTGGGCCTTTACCTAGGTCGGCCCATTATGGCCCACGAAATCTTGTGAGCCTTTAGCTGGGCCAGCCCATTGTGGTCTGCAAAATCTCATGGGCCTTTAGCTGGGCTGGCCCATTATGGCCCACAAAATGTTGTGGGCCTTTAGTTGGGCCGGCCCATTTAAACTTGTTGGGCCGTGCCATGTGTCGACGTATCATAGGCGCCTTCTGTCCAGTGAGTGGATGACATCTGTCCCAATGATGAGCCGACACGTGTTTCCATTAGCCAATGATGATTTTACACGTGGAAAATCCCCATTGGTCGGGGCTGTTAACGGGTTATCGGATCCAAAACCCGACCCGATAGCTTAACGGCGTTCCGTTACAGTGGATGCCACGTGTCGGTCACCCTTGACGAAAGCACTTCTGTGACGCGCGATTTATCGTCATGGAAGTGGACACTTCCATGATGATAATTTTGGTAATGTCATGGAACACTTCTACGACAGCACATGTATGACTATCTTGATTCTATCATAAATTTGTCATGGATGTACATGCATGACAAAAAAGCGACCTACTGTGACAAACACGTATCATCACGGAAGTGTATTTTTTGTAGTGTTGGCCTCCTCCGTCCCGTGAGCCTGCCTGCTGCTCCTCTCCGTCGTCTACCCCCCGAGTTCATGCGCGCAGGCATGCGTCCGCGGCACCGGCCACGCGTCCGCGGCGACGACAGCTCGACACCTTGCCCCGCGGCTATTTAAGGCCACCCCAAGACCCTCCGAGCTCACCCACAGCCTCACCGCTCCTCTCTAAGCCTCCCCGACCACCCAAACGAGCTCGAGGAGCTCTCATTCCTTCCCCTCGTCACCACGGCCGCTGCTCTGTCCCGGCTAAAATCGCTCAAACCCGTCCCCCTCCTTGCCTTATTTCACCACCAGAGCCCCTATCTACATCCGACGACCCTCCCATGCCGTTTCCCTCACCCTCCGGTGCACAAGGAAGCCATGCCCGTCGCCGCCCGACGTAGCCGTCCATTACGGTCGAGGCTGCTCCCGTTCCCGTCGTCTTCAGCAACCGGGAGGCCGACCAGGCGATGCGGCTTGATCCATCGAGCACGTTGGTGTGCCGAGCGCCGCGGGAGGCGGCCAGAATCGCCGACGAGCCCCGTCGGGACCCATCTCTGCCGCAGCCAGGCGCGGGCGAGAGGAAGGGGACGAAGGCGCTGACCCCCTCCCCTCCAGTTGGCCGTGGGCCCCGTGCGTCAGCCCCTCGCTCGTTGACCCCGCCCCTGGCCACATGGTAAGTGGAAGCGTATTCCACTGGATACATCTTCCTTTGCCCGAAAACGTATTTTTGCTTTGCTTCAAATAGAAATGCATTTTCTCTTAAGGAAGGCATATTTCCCTCTGTTGAGGCTAAGAATACGCTTTCCTGTTCTGAAAGTGTAACATCCCAAAATTCTAAATTTTGGAATGTTATAAACAAATAGATAGATTTGATTGATTGTTTGATTGATTGTCTGAAAGTGAGTGAATTCGAAACTTTTGAAAGTTAAATGAGAGGGAATAAAAGGACTTTCCCAAACTTTCATTTTTGCCTTTATGCTCTCCATGAATTCAAATTCTTTTCAAATACAAAACCCTTGAGCGAAGATGATATGACTTCTTCCATTTAAATTAAATGAAAGGGTATTTGAAAATAATTGAATTTCATTTGGAAATATTTCAATTCATAAACTTCATGCAGCTCAATGATTTTCATGAGAGAAGATAAAATGACTTCTTCAAATTATATGAAATATGAGTTGGGAGTTTCAAAGAATTAAATTCAAAGTTCTTTTGAATTTAATTTTCAATTTGGATTTATTTGAGTTTTATTCAAATTATTTTTCTCCAAAAATAAAATACATGGAAAATAGGGTAACATGATTCCCTACGTTAGAAAATTGGAGAAAAATTAATTTGGAATCATTTTGGTATTTTTAAAATGATTTTTGTTGGATTTTAATAGACCAGTAGCACTCTTTGATTTATCTGATTTTGTGTGTATTTTATTTAATGCTAGGAAAATGTTCATGTCGTAGAAAATCTTTTTCTGAAAATTTTGATATATTATATGACTATATTTGTTTTTCCTTTGCTTTATTATTATTTTCGTTTGTCTGTGTTAAAAAAAGAGAGAAAAGCTCTTCAAACAGTGCCAGGCCGAAGCCCAGCACTACTCTCTCTCTCTCCCTCTCTCCGCCCCACGGCCCAGCCGAATCGGCCCATGGCTTCTTCCCCTCGTGTGAACCGCCTTCGCCCCGGTCGCCCGTTCCCTCCCTCTCTCTCCCGCGGACGCCGACAGGTGGGCCCCGCGTCCTCTTCCTCCTCCCGCAAGGCAGCAGGAGTCCTTCTCCTGTACGCCGACGCCGGCCGACGCCGAGGCCGCCCTGGACTCTCCTCTCCACCTTGCCCCTCGCCCAAGCCTCGCTCCTCCTATATATAGCCAGGCCCCGGCCTCGTTTTGCCTCTAATCGGAAGGCCCGAGACCCTCCTTGCACTCCACGCGAACTCGCCGGAGTTCGCGAGATCCGACGAGCTCCGCCGCCAAGCACCGCGCTGTTCCGACACCGCAGCCGAGCGTCGACCCCGCCATCGGCTTCACCACCTTGCGCCGCTTCTTCCCGACCCCACGGCCACGCCGGAGGACCACCAGAGCCGCCGCCCACTCAAAGCCGGCGCCGCTGCCGCCGTCTTCTCCGGCGACGTCGAGCCCAATCGCCGCGGTAACCGCCGCCTCCCTCGTCGTCGGATCTGGATCCAACGATCCAGATCGCTTTGTTTTTTTCCACGAAACGTTTTCTTTAATTAGTAAACATTCGCTATGTTAGCTTCTGCAGTAACAGGTTCGTTAGTTAGCGTTCAGTAACGAATGTTCGCTTTTTAGATTTCTCTTTTTCTTTTTTTTCTTTAGTTCTCAGTCCAGGGACCCATATGTGAATATTTTCTTTACAGATCAGCCCCTGGTCTTCAAACAAGCATAACTTTTTGCTCGTTAGTCCAAATCCAATGAAACCAACGCTCACGTCTTCGTTACGATCTCCTCTATCCGGATAAACAACTTAAACATGTTTTTGAAAAGTTTAAAATTTGAATTAGAGCAGAATTGAATTCAAACTTTGTTTGATCATAACTTGAGTTTCGTAGCTCCGTTTGAGTTGATTCTTTTTGCAAATCGAAGCTCTTGACCTAAACATTCTAATAAGGCTAAATTCACATAATTTTGGTACTGTTAGAAATTGTTTTATGTTGCAAGAGTTATTTGCTTAGTTTTGAAGTTTTCCGAATCGTCTTCTTCGTTCTTTCCGATCTTTTGAGTGATTGGTTATGTGTGGTTACTACTGCGTGCTTACGATAGATTAACCGAAGTGTGACGAGTAGAACTATCAAGATTTTTGAGTGTGAATCATCTTCATCAACATTGCAGGAAAGTTCACACTTTGATCATATCCCCTTCCATACCCAGTTTTTATGCATTAGCTTCACCCTCACACATTGCATGATTAGGATCTAATTAAATTGCGGGATGGGAAGTAGATGAGGTAGTACCTATTACCTGTTTATTATCAAACCCTTGGGAGTTACTATTACGTTATGCTTATATTGCCATGCTATGCTCGTAGACATGGATTGGGTTTTGAGATTATTTCATGACAGATGTGAGATTGTTAATTAATGGTTTACTTAAGGTGGCAACTTAAACACACATCTGGGTGGATTGAGGCACCTGGGTATTCCAGGACTTGCCTGTCTAGGCACCTGGGTGTTCCAGGACTTGCCTGTTTTTCTTTTGGACCGCCACCCAGGCTCAAAGGGATCATGAGATTATTCATACTAGAAACTTCCGTGTGCAGCCACAAGCCATTATGGTCCCTGGCATAGTTGATTAAGTCGTGCGAACTCTTACAGGGTAGACTAGCAGATGTAGGGGAAAGTAGGTGTACCGGTCTATCCAACGTAAGGTGCTAGCGCTTCTGAAAGGCTATGTCTCGATCATTCGTTTCTCAAACACCATGTAGTGCGAGAAAACCAACGGAGGAGATCCAGTCTTGTGGGGAAAAGTGCACAAACCTCTGCAGAGTGTACAAACTAATCATGATTAGCCGTGTCCCCTGTTATGGACATCTTGAGTATCTAGTTCTTGGATTATCCTGTTGATCTCATCATGTTACTTTAAATGAATATTGTTGGGTTTTAATGATGTTACTTAATTGGGATGGAGAATGCTATCAACCATTCTCAATGTTCAACAACCACCATGATAGTTAATTAAAATGTATTCCTTTGTAGTAGGGAAAAATTGGCTTTTCGCAAAAACCTTATAACCATAGAGCTTTTGCACCAGCCAAATATGCATGTAGTGATAGCCTTTATTCATCATTCTCTATGGTGTGAATTTGCCAGTACATTCAATGTACTGACCCTCTGTGGCTGCAATGTCTCATGTTGCAGGATTATCTTACGACGAGTAAGTGATACGTTAGGGTTACGATTTCTACACTCAACTTTGCCGTTGGTGTTGATGGGAATCCACAACCTTGTTACTTCCGCTATTTTGGATTTGAGGTAATAGTATTTACGTTATTTTTACATGTGATTTACCTCCGTTATAAATCCTCGAGTACTGTGTGTGTCAGCATACCGATCGAGGGATGACACTTAAGCACAGAGACTTGACCCATTCGGGTCGGGTTGCTACAAAAAGCGTATTGTCTAAAATACGTTTTCTGTTTTTCAGTCCAGGGACATGTTTGTGGAGAAATCTTTACAGATTAGTCCCTGAACTTCGTCGGGCTATATCTTTTTGCTCACAACTCCGTTTGAGGTGAATCCAAAGCCCCTTTCTTCGTTTCATCGAGCCCGTTCTGATGGAACCATTTTCACCATGTTTTGACATTCTGAAAATGACCATTTTGCCCCTTCCTTGTTCATCCCCCTCCGAGAATGTACGTTTTCCGGCGATCCTTTCCGCAAGTTTCTTGCACTTTCTTCCGGTGATTTCTTCCATCCCAGTCAAGCCACACCCTCCATTTGCATGATTGCAATCAGTGAAATTGTTTAAATTATTTGAACTTGTTTAAAATATTGCGTTAGCCACATGACTTTGTGCATGGCAATTTCTCGGAGTTGTATTTTGATCTTGTTATTGCCATGATGTTGCTTGGAGTTCTAGGACTTATATTTTGCAGCTTATGTGGTTGACATGTTGCCATTGGATTATTAGTGGCTTATGTTATGATTATTTTCATGGTGGTGTTGGATATGATACTTTTGGAGTATTACTTTGGATGTCATGCTGCCTTTGGATTATTAGTGGCTAGTATGACTATTTTCATGATGGTACCTGTTATTATATTTTGGAGTATTACTATGGATATCATGCTGCCTTTGGATTATTAGTGGTTAGTATGATTATTTTCATGATGCTAGTTGATGTTCTCTTGCTTGGATTATTATTTTCGCTAATGATGTTTACATGTGGATCTTAGCCGAATAGCTTTGTTCTTGTTATTGGAGTAGTAGGAATACTGTTTTCGGATTCATCATGACAGTAGTATTGTGCTACCCTTGGAGTATTTTGAGATGATGAGATTATGTTTAGATTATTTGTTGGATATTGTTATGATTTGGATTATAGTTTGATATAGTTGATATCGGAGTATCAGTTACCACAGTTATATTTTTGGGGATAAATGCTGTCATTAAGTTGGTCAGGTGCTGCCGAACCGGGCTTTTTCCGGTGCAACCACATTTGCCTTTGTGGGAAGGCCTTGATTCGGTCCATTGACACGACCTCTGGTCGGTGCCTCCATCTAGGGAAGGTTATGTCATGCTTGCCCTGGCCCGGTAAGCAGGCATAATCTTGTGTGCTCGTTGATGAGATTATGGTACTGAGTCCCTGAGTGGGAGTGTCCCCGAGTGGGAGTGTTTTGACCACGACGGTGGTTGGGGTGTCTTTGGTGGACACGGGGCCACCCAGGACCAGCCCGTTGGGGATTTGGGTCGGAGTGGCCGGGAGAGTGTTGTGGCAATGGAAGGGTCTTGTCGGAATGTCGTTGGACCACCCGAATGGGAGTGCGAGGCCATGGGTTCCGTGGTGTGGGTATAGTGTGCTACCTCTGCAGAGTGTATTAAATCTATCGCTAGTTGCGTCCGTACTAGGTCCCACCGTTCGATCAACACTCACATGACGGAATGACTTATAGGTGATTTATATGTTGATATGTTGAGCAGTACAGATTGGCAGGATGTTGATGATGATGTTGGAGACCAAGTGTTGGTCATGGTAGTGATCACCGGAAGGATCACAGTTTGAGACCAAGTTTTGGTCGTGGTTGTGATCGCCAGAAAGATCACAGTTTGAGACCAAGTGTTGGTCATGGTAGTGATCGCCGTAAAGATCACCGTATGGTTTTGATCATGAGTTGATCGAGATGGTATATTGCTTGGCCGGTGAGCCAAGAGAGATATGGTTATGGAGATCTGAGATGGTGATTTATCAGCATTGTATTAGTTCGTCTCATGCTTAGTAGTTGCTTCATCATGGTAGATGTTAATTTAATTAACCTGGTTAATGCTATGTTATTGTCTTGCCTTGATGTTTTTGGTTGTTGTGAGCTTGCAAGTACATTCAATGTACTGACCTGGCATGTCATGCCAGATTGCAGGTGATGTCGTGATTGCTTGATTGCTTGTCGTGGTTTCCGTTCGTGCGAGCTAGATCGTGTCCCAGCCAGAGTCCCTGCAGAGTGGAGTTCACCACCTTCGTCGTTATTCCGCTACTAGAAGTTTTCCGCTTCTACGAGTTGTTCCGCTGTTAGCATAGAGCAAGTGTAGTATCGCAGGCATAGTGTTGCCATGCTGATGTGATCATTGTAACATCAGACCCGTGTAATTATTATTTTTGTAATAAGAGCTGATTTGTTCTATGTCAAGCAGTGCCGTATTCCAGAGACTTCTCCTCGATCTCTGGGCTGGAATACGGGGCGTTCCGGTTTCTCTGAGCCGGGGTGCCACAGGGTAGCACCCCACATGCTAGTAAATTGAGGGTGCATTGAGGACACACTTCTTCCGCGTGAAGGACGCATTCGCGCACAATTCACCACTGCGCGGCGGCACGCACAGAAGGACGCGCTCACGCACACCCAGCGGGCCAGCACATAACACACACCAGCACACGTGTACACCTGCGTCGCCACCAATTGAGATGGACGGCGAGGCAGCCAACAAGCGGAGGCGGCTCGAGCCAAAACCGCATCCGGCGAGCCTGGACTTCATCAGCAGCCTCCCCGACGACATGCTGCTCATCATCATCGGCGTCCTCCCCACCAAATATGTCGTGCGGACCTCCCTGCTCTCCCGGTGGTGGTGCCCCCTCTGGTGCCGCGTCCCCCTCAACCTCACCGTTGACAGCTGCCTCTGCGACAGGGATTGTAAACGCATGGCCGTAGTCTCTAAGATCTTTTCATCGCACCCTGGGCCAGCCAGATGCCTTGACATCTGTGTGTTCAGTACCAACTACAAGGTCCAAGCCAAGTTCGACGAGTGGTTCTTATCCCCCACCCTAGATCAGCTCGAGGAGCTCAGTTTTGAAGCTGGACGATGTAGCTCTTTGTCGCCGTCTGCGCTCCGCCTCACGCCAATGTTGCGCCGTGCTAGCTTTAGCTCCTGCTATCTTCCCCAGATTAATGTCGCGCCCGCCCTTCTTCTCCCTCAACTCAAGCAGCTCGAACTCTTCGACGTTGGCATCTCGAAGTAGGCTATGGAGCACATGCTTCATAGCTGTACTGCGCTCGAGTACCTTTGTCTTCAGCAGATCCATGGGTTCATTAGCCTCCACATCGCCTTGACGAATCTCCGATGGATTTATGTGTCTTACTGGCCCCGCAACAAGACATCAATTGGGAAGAGATCAATCCAGCCATTCCATGTTATGGTCATTCAGAATGTGCCTTTCCTTGAGAGATTGTTTGTATCTGATCGAGAAGGTCCAACAAAAATGAAGGTCATTGACACACCAAAATTGACAGCGTTGGTGTACTCGTCTGCCAAATTCTCCAAACTCTTTATAGGATCCGTAATCATTCAGGTACAACACTCATCTTCTTCTCTGTCTTCTTGAAATTCACATTCTTAAAAAAAATCTTGATGTATTTACGACTGTCTTCCAGAAAATGATTGCCACAAGCTTGACCCAGTCTATGCGCACAGTGAAGATCTTGGCAATAAAATCTATCGGCCCCAATCTGGATCAAGTTGTTGGATTCCTTACATGCTTTCCGTGCATGGAGAAGCTACTCATCAAGGTGAAACTTCTTTCCTATTAGTAAATGGTAATCACAATGTAGCTCAATTTTTTTCATAATTTTCCCAAATTATGATGACAAGTGTAGTGTTCAAAACTGCATCTACGCACTGCACCGAAAGAAATGTTTTTAGTATTTTTTCTCACGTCATCACCTGCATCATTTTTTTGTTGTACTAATATAGTATCCTAGGCTAGTCATAGTGGAAAGTAACTTAGACTAGAAACTCTATGGTTACCCTAAGAGCAAGTACTACCTCCTTCCTGGTTTACTCTTCCTATTTTGTAGTATCAAAATTAGACCATAGATTTAACTGACAAAATGTTAATGTGTGTCACTAAAAGTTATATCGTTGGATTCATATTTGAACATAATTTTATATGGTATAATTTTTGGTGACATGCATCAGCATTTACTTAGGTAAATCTTTGGTCAAAATTTTACACTAAATACGAGGTAGTACAAAAGTGGGCTACAACGGCCCTCCACTATGTAGGCGAAAACACGTGCCAAATTCACTTGTGATGCATTTGGCATCGATGCCCCTCCATTGCTCACCTGGTGCCCCAATCTGGATCACCTACTTTGCTCTGGTGCCAAATTAACTCACGCAATGAAAAAACACTTGCGTGGGAGAGAGAGGACCGAGGCAATAAAAAACACTTGTTTGGGAGAGTGAGAGGCTGGTGTAGTTGGTCTAATTGATTTGTTTATACATGTGGGTCTGTGTGCACAGCGGTGCCAACTCTCTCACATCACGAGAGTGGTGGCAAAATCTTTTGATTTGACATCGATGCGTATTATGTGGCATACTTTTGAGAAATATGGCATCGGCCACATAGTGGAAGGCAACAAATGCCCAAGCTCTTCACGTGCTCCCAGGTAAATGAGAGGAAAGAGAAAGAGAGACAGAGAGATTGAAAAATATCACTAGCCAGCCAACCCTATCGTATGAGCGAATGATATTGGTACCTCTTGATGACACAACAATCTTATATAGCCAGCTCCTCTAATATGTTCTCTTCTTTTGCAGATAAAAAAGAGCCGAAAGTGAGAAATGTGCTGCACTATAACAATCTCATCGAATGCCTTGATCTCCATCTTACAGAAATTGATTTGATCGACTACCAAGGCAGCACATCTGAGATTAAATTGGCCAGGTTCTTTGTTCTGGAGGCAAGTGTGCTCAAGGTAATGAGGTTTGGCGTTCTCTGGCACAACAATGAATGGCGTGCTGATCACCGCAAGCGTCTAAGCCTAAATGACAAAGTCTCCGCAGAAGCTGAATTTGTTTTCGAAACATCAAGTGGCCAGAAACTCGAAAATTTATTTGCCCATTAGTGACTTGTCAGGGTAGTTGATTTTAGTTTGTACGATAATACTGCATCCACCTAAAGTAACGAAAGTTCTTACGTCCTAGTAATTCCCTCTTCGGAGGTGCAACATTACTCCTAACATTTGTAATATCAGTTTGAAACTTGTAATATTGCTGTGTCATATTCCTGCGTTTTCAAAATCCTGCGAATCAAAGAGGTCCTGAGTTGGTGATTATGTTGTGCCTGCCATCTTTCACCAATAGCCGTCGGATCTAGATCTGACGCATACAAACCAAACTTCTCCAGTTTTTTAAAAAGATGCCCGCACTTGTTCCCTATTTACAAACAACTCCTTGTCTCTCACAATCAGCCTTATCTCCTCCCCACCACATCTAGAAGGCCATGGAAAAATCTGGCACGATGGCCGCTGTCGGCGCCGTCCACCCCCAATCTTGGTGCTTCGTGCAATGCATGGGCATCTACACACGGGAAATTATGTCGAACACGGCTAGTTGTAAGCAAGCTAGCTCTACAGCCATGATGATAGTGACTGCAGACGGTGAGGCTGACTATGCTATGCCGAACACGACGCCTATACTTCGGTGTCATCTCCGGCGCAGGGTCTTGTCACTTCACTGTGAGGAGCAGCACATAATAATTTGACCAACGGGTAGTACAGTACTAGTACTACATTGGTAGTACTACTACTAGTACTAGCACCACCGTCTCGATTTAGTAGTACTACCACGTCCATCTGGATTTAGTATTTGACTAGCAATATCTAGTAATGCATGTCACAAAAAATGTACTACTCCCTCTGTAAATAAATACATGGTGTATTGTTTTATTCCTTCCGGTAGATGGCTCAAATCTGAAGTCTCGTCAATCAGACTACTATTATACTCACCGAGCGCTCAGCTTTGTAAGCTACCAACAAAAAATTGCAATCAAAGACTACTATTGTACTCCCACCGTACTGGTGCATTAGTCACGTTACGAAAACCAAATAGTAATCCCAAAACTTTTAGGCGCGGTGCATTAACTACCCACCTCGTTCCCTGTATTTTCCCACGAAAAAAGAAATCACCCAATACGAGACATGGGGTGCGTATGCATCCAATGACTTGAGACTACTCCCTCCGTCTAGGTGTATAAGTCATCTTAGAGCAAGTGAAAAAGATGAGTGGACTCTCATGCAAGAGCCTAGCTATATGCGGATTCCTAGGCCGATATACAATAAATATGAAGAGAGAGAGAGACAGAGAGAGAGAGAGAAAAGATGAGAAAAAGTAATACTCTTATAGCCAGCCTTATAGCTAACCTTATTGTATGAGTGGCTACAAGTGATGGCTATATGACATGGCAACATCATATAGTCAGCAGCTGGCTATACTATTAACCATGCTCTTAGGTTGTGCACCGTGACCAAGACGAAGGGGAAAGCGGGAGAACTTAATGTCTTTTTGCTAATTAATAAGATTACATGCAATGAACTAACCATGGCATGTCATGTTTGGTAGTCTCAAGTCATTGAAAGCATGCAGGGCTCACATCTCTCATTGGTTGATATGTCACGAAATAAGAAACGAGGAGGGGGTTAATGTACCGTGACTAAGTGTTTTGGGATTATTTGGTTTTCGTAAGGTGACTTACACAACAATTTTGGTTACATTCATTAACATTTTATTAGTTAAATCAAAGGTCAAAACTTGGCGCAAAATGCAAAGGGGACCAATAAACCAGTAAACATCAAAGTTCTCTCGTTTGGCCCCAACTAGAGGTCCGATGAGATGACTATAATGCACCGGCACGGAGGGGGACGCAGCTTCATTAACTTACTGCACCTGCATTTGGGTGAATGACACGTGGGCCCAACAGGTGGCTGGCCCACCTGTCATACAACCAAAGGCGGGTGCAATAGATGGCCGAGGAGTAGATGGCCAACACACACATGAATGCAACGCAGTCTGCACTTCTCATATAAACGCTCCCGGTGTCCCTGCCAGTCCAATCTACGAAATCCTACGCCCCTAACCAAGCGCAAAAATGATCACTCCAATCGCAAGATCAGTTGACTAGAAGCTAGACCCATGGAGGCGATGAGCGCGAGCATCAGCCGGCTGTGCCAGATGGTCCACGACGCCGGCCTGCGGCCCGGCACCGAGGAACGTCTCTAGGTCGTGCTTGAGGCCACCAAGGTGAGAGGCCGCTTGGACGACAGCTTCGTCTCCCTGTTCGACAAGGCCCTCGTTGGCTTCCTCGACAAGTTCACCATCGTTAAGAAGCTCGCGGACGACCTTGATGTACGGCTCTAGCCCATGCGCCCAGGCTCTGCGATGCCCGCCACCCTCAACAGCCTCTATGGTGACAACCACTTCGACGCACTTGTGGCCCTGCGACTGCTCGCCGTCACGCTGGAGAATGTCCACCTCGAGGTCGCGCTCGCCACGCAGTGCTTGGCGCAGCAAGACACCGTCGGCATAACCACCCACGTCTACGCGCAAATCGTCCACAATGACTACTACATGCCAGAGGAGGATGATAGGTCGCTTGCCTTCTTGACCCACAGGGCAACCTTGGACGGCATTGTTCAGAAGCACGTTGTGCTCGCCGCCGACGTTGTTGCTCCTCACACGTTGGTTGGTGACCCGGTGCACTAGGGCGTGAGGATGTCGTTGATGGATCCGTATGTATCTTTATCTTTCCGTCAAATCCATGTAGTAGTATATGGTACTACTAGTAATTATCTTACCTTTCACATCAACTTCATAATTTTCGTATGTACTCCATGCATGAACCGCGCCAGAACCAAACTTCTCATTACTCTAGGGAAAATCGTCATTTCTATCTATCGGTCGTGCCATGGAGCAGAACCAAATTTTACAAGTGACAAGTTCAAAAGGAAAAGCCTGTTGTGTTCACGTCGCACCCCCACACGGTTGGTCCGGCACGCCGCTCAAGGGGGAATGCGTGTTGTGTTGCATTTTCACTTACAAGTGGGACCACTGTTGAGCAAACCAACTATCGGCAAACCCCCACCCCGCCCGCCGTGCTATGGCTGAGAAAACAGGAGGAGAAAAGATGGTTGTAGCATGGACTCCAAGAAAATTGGTGTCGGATGGGACTCGTGTGGGTGGCGTGTGCCATACTTCTAGACGTGAATGCTAGTTATGACCCATGCCACCCCACTATATCGAGCCTATATCGAGGTGCTGGTTATGTAGAACAAATTTCCTGGAGTCCGTGCTCAGCCCTCCTCTATCTCTCTTCTCAGCCAGCCAGCAGACATGCGGAGCCCATCATCTATTTGCTCACATGCGGTCCCACATGTCAGTGAAAACACAAGAGGACCCACTAAACCTGCACATCTTTCACCTCGACGTGCTGGTGATGAAAAACAAATCCAATAAAGATCTTCGGTGGCCGCTTTTGGAGTTACTCAAGAGTAGTAAGATTCTATTAACAGTTTAACCCAAGATGCGCATCACGTGGCTTCAACTACCACTCCAATTTCTTGCATGACATGACCTGGATGCTGGATGTCCCATGTGTCGGCAAAAGGAGGAAGAACTTGACCAAATCTTCTCCACATTTAGACCGAAGGAGTAGGAAACACGACAAGTCATGTGCCTACATCATACTACGTACAAACCCACCTCACATACTATCGCCATATTTCCCTAGCTCTAGTTGATCTAACTAGAACTAACTATTGTTTGGCTCTATGTGATGTGGCAACTTCATACTACTACGGATGCTGGCTATACTACTACGGCACTAACACTCCAAGAAGTGAGTCGAAAACCATTTATAAATTGAGTTTATGACATGCATATGCAAATGTACCATTCATTACATACAACAAGTCATCAAGACACAACGTCAACGAGGATACATGTTGGATTATAGATTAGTTCCAACAAAACATTCTAGTAAATACTAAAGTTTTCATCGCATAACAAATAACAAGCAATGAAATGAATTTCAGCTCAACCAATCCTCGGCGTTGGAAATGCTTGCTTTGAACCAGAAGAGTTTGTCTGGGAAGGGCCATCTACTGTCAATCTCGAGACCAACGCAGGACTGATCATCCAGGCTGAAGCGGCCTATTTCATGACCGATATTGTGATAGCCATAGTAGGGAACCATAGCAATGTACGAGGTATAGATATAGTTGCTTCTCATAAATGGTAGTAATGTTGTGTCAACAGCAGCTGGATTGCCTTTCACCATGATTGGATAGTTTTATCCAAGGAAGAGCGAGTTTCCTCCAAAAGTATCAATACTAAACCAGGGAGAAGGTGTTGGCGCTAGCACAGTAGTACATCCATCCCGAATACCCTGCAACGGATGTTGGAATAGGTACGAAGAGTGCGACCATGGGAGACAACACCTGCTTCCTTAATCACATTAGTGGTGCCCTGTATACAGACAAGAAGAGCTGATCCATTGGAATAAGTTGCCAGGCGCCACTGAGTATATGGGTCCTCATGCTCGTGATCATAATCATTGTCATCTCCCCCTTAGTTATAAATTTTTCAAGTATAGGTGGTGGAATGTTCACAGGACCTTGGAAACACAACAAGGTTAATTAGGAAAGGGAAACTAGCTAACCCGCATGCATGTGGATGAAACAATTATAATTACTGTGGAAGACAAGCATACCGAAAGCATAAGGATTCCATGCAAAAAGAGTGCCACGAGCGGTGGCAGCAAACACAAGACCCTCGTATTGAATTGCATCATAGTACTCATTCATGTATAGAAACTGATTTTTGAGCAATATCCATCGAGTCAAACAATGAAGGAAGGCAACAAGCTTGTCGAAGATAGCAACAACTCCATAGTCCATTAAATCCCAAGAGCGGACGGGAACTCGACAAATTGCTATCTTTCGTAGACGACAGTCACCATGATTGTAGTTGAACGTACATAGAATACCGGTGTGCTCAACCTCTGGAAGTCTATGTCACGACCAGTTTTCCAATAAAAATATTTATTGAGAAACCAATCTTTTGAGTCCAGTATGAGAGAAATCCTCCTTACGGGTAGACAAATTCTTGATACAATAAGCCAGTAGCATAAAATATATTACAGGGTCGAACTATGGTTGCTCAACCAAATTATTACAAGCACACCAATAAATATACATATTGGCGGACATGACACAGTGGTGTGGAGGCATGCTACTGACTCGAGGATAGGGCGGTGGTGGAAAAACACAGCGGGGAGAGAGATACAAGTCTCTAAAGCTGTCGTCTCATCGAGCGTCGAGGTGAGGCTCGATGAATTTATTTGGTAGCGGAAGCGGATATAATACAGTGACCAAATCCAGGGTCGTACGAGACTGACTGGGACTCCTCTAGGCGTCGGACTCGCTATCAAATTCTTCATCCATGAGATCACCTTCGTCAGCATCTGGCCAAATCAACAAGCCAGTGAGTACTTTGGAAGTACTCGCAAGACAGTTCGGACGTAAGATATAACAAATGCATGCATGAATGCGTCATGATTAATTCACCAATGTATATTCAAAAATTAGCATAACGAGGTAAGTAAAAGGGAAACGGCCGTAGTCCGCCTGAAATCCCACAAAACATAAATGAAGACCGATCGGGTGTCTGAAGCGACGCCTCGAAAGGTGAACAAATAAATATAAGGAAATGATGCCACAGCCGGGCGTCTTAGCGACACCACATAAAGGGCTTTAAAAGAAATGCCACAGTCGGACGTCGGGGCGACATCACAGAAAGGGCTTTAAAAGAAATACCACAGTCGGGCGTCTTAGCGACACCACATAAAGGGCTTTAAAAGAAATGCCACAATTGGACGACGGGGCGACATCACAGAAAGGACTTTAAAAGAAATGCCACAGTCGGGCGTCTTAGCGACACCACATAAAGGGCTTTAAAAGAAATGCCACAGTCGGACGTCGGGGCGACATCACAGAAAGGGCTTTAAAAGAAATGCCACAGTCGGGCGTCTTAGCGACACCACATAAAGGGCTTGAAAAGAAAGTAAAATACAACAATGCCACAGTCGGACGTCTGAGCGACATCGCAGAAAGGGCTTTTATTCACAAGTAAATAATACTCATAATAAACATTCAATTTATGAGAATAAATGGGTTAGTCCATTCACAGGAATAATCATTTAACCAGACTTAGCACTCATGCGATTCCCCGGAGTCTCTGTCATCAAAACTGACATTTGATCAGAATAAGATAATATCGATCTTGGACATGGAAATTTGGAGGAATATATGACTCTGCAGAGTTTGTACAAAACTTTTCCCACAGCCAACGGATTTCCGTAGTCCCGAAGGACTAGTTCCGTTTATGGTTTTTCGGGAGAAAACACAGCTAACCAGTACACACCCATCCTACCTCTCGATGCTAGGAATCACCCTAGACATCGTCCAAGAAAAACTTTTGAGACGGGGAGATCACAATCTCGAATAGCATGGGATCAAATTTATATACGCGCGCTCTAAGGGGTGCCCGCCTCTTGGTCCCAACCGGAAACACCCATGCCCCCTGACCGGATGACTGGCTTTAATCCAGGGCCATGGAACCATCATCACGGCCTCTCCTTTTTGGTGTGTACCAGGAAAGCGGATTACAACTTACTAAACCATATTCCTTGCGGAAAACATGTGGTAGTACAGGGAAGGAAATGAGAGGAACTGGACCGATACGGTTTGACACTGAAGTCATATAGTCTGGCATAAGACTGGCATGCTATGACACTGCCATCTTACCCATCCTCATGCCAACACATGGCCATTTATACTCACATCCATCCACTTATGGATCATCGAACTCACTTACCTCAACATTGCATAAAATAACGTCCATCGGTATGCTCATCAACATGCCATGAAACTAACTAAATGCAAAACATGCCAAGACACTCATCATATCAAAAGCTCAAACATGCTTGCCTGGTTCGGAGTAGTCGGAGCCTAGCTCGGTGAAGTTCGCGGCTCCGTCACCTCCTTCGGTATCTACGGTATAAAGAAAATATATGCGCTATCGTAAATACCAAGGGGTGCACAGAAAGTATTCCAAATATTTTTCAAATAAATCTGATAAAAAACTAGACAAAATTTTAAAGAGAACAGAAAAAGAATCAATCAAAAATACCTTTCTGTTTAAAAGTTATAAAGGTTTTTGTCCAGGGACTCATCTGCAATGAAACAGAAAGTTCCCAGGGGCTAGCTTATAAAAACAGAAAACGCTTCGGCAAAAACTACGCCAGCCCAAAGGGAAAGCGCATTTGGCAGAAGGCGTTTTCAGAAAACGCTTCGTTTAGAAAGGACAGAGAGGCTGACAGCGGGTCCCGCCTGTCAGGTGTGAATATACGAACGGGGCGGCACATTTCGCCGGTGCCCGAGAGACGCGGTGGTCGCCGGCGGCGATCCACGGCGAGGCAGGGGGATCGGAGGGTACCTCCGTGTTCAGGGCACCTTCCCGCGTCGGTTGGTGGTGGTGGTGGTCGCCGGCGAGTATCACGTTGACAGCGAGCTTTGCTCCGGCGGACGGCGGCTCGGGTGGTCGAGGGACTCGTCGGAGAGAGCTGCGAAGGACAAATTGATACTGGCGTTAGCTTACTGGGTGCTAGAGGGAGTAACTGACGGGGTTTGGGCGCCGGAGACGGCCTCACCAGAGCGAATCGTGGTGGAGGCCGAGGCGGATCGGGGCGGCCGGAGTTGGGGGAGGAGACCTCCTCGAGGTCCTCCGGGTGGCTTGGCAGAGCTTTGGTGAGGTGTAGAGGTGGTGCGTGCTCGAGGGTGAGCTCGGGGGCCCTTTTTATAGGCGGCCCGAGGCGGTGGCCATGAACGGGGGTCTCCGGTGAAGGTTACGGCGGCGCAGGGCTTGGTCGGGGGTAATTAGGACGTTGGGCGTCATCGTGGAGGTCCACGGTTCCGTTTAGGTGCTAATCGAGCTGGGATTTGGTGCTATGGGCGAATTCGACAGAACGGGGCGGCGCGGGCCCGTCGGCGGCAGTGAGCATGTTCCGTGCTTGCCGGGCCACGGCGACGGTGCCACGGGCGTGCGCTGGCATGCATGAGGCCACGCGGAGGGCAGAGGGGCGTTGGGCGGCGCCGAACGGCGTTGAGCCGCCGTTCCGTCCCCTGTCGGCTGCCACGGGGGTTCGGCCGCCGCAAGACACACCGGCGCAGGCGGCCAGGGGCACCACCGACGCCGGGAAGACGCCAAGCGCGCGTGCGGGGGTGCTGGCCAGGGAGAAGAAGCCGCGTGCAACGCGCCAAGCGCACTGTCAATGCGTGAGTGAAGCCGACGGACGAAAAACGACACTGAAGTCTGAAATTTCTGAATTTGCAAAGGAACAGTGCAGCTCAGGTGTTCGACAGAATGTTTTTGGCCTCTGGGGATTTTTCCTTGAGCTGATTTTTGGGGGAGTGGCTTCTCATTGCTCCAGTAGGCTGCCTGATTTTTGGTGAAATTTTTGAAGAAGTGTAGATATGAATTTCACCAAATTTGGCAAATCTGGTCCAAACTTGCAGAGACTGAATTTTGAAAAAATTGAAAAGAGAAGGAGTGGATCAAGATGGTTCTGGGTTGTGGGTACAAAGGACTTTCCAGGAGAGTTGGTTTGAGGTCAAAACTCAAATGCAAAAGGGTACTTGCTTTGAAAAACTCTCAGGCTCCAAATAATTTTCAGAAATGATTTGAGTGAAAAGAAAATTAGGATAAAATCCAAAACTTGCTTGGATTAGTTGGGACAGAGAACTTAGGTTGATTACAAGGAGGAGGGGAGGTTTTGGAGGGGTTTTACCACATGGGCAAAAATACAAAGTCATGGGTGGTTTTCAAGATATGAAAATCCCAAGTTTTCATAGAGTTTCTTTTTAAAAGAAAAAGATTAAACTCCCAAAATAAATTTGAGAGGGAACCAAGAGAGAAGAAGTTTCAAAAGATCAAACACCATAGCTTGAATAAAAATAAAAATCTTGCCAAAGAAAAGGAAGTTTTTAAGAGGAAGGTTTTCTGGAAAAATTTTAAATGGCCTCTTTTCAAAAACCACAAAGTTTTTGCTGAAAACCAAATAAAAATTTTGGAGTGTCACAACACCTACCCCCTTAGGAAAAATCTCGTCCCCGAGATTTCAACTGTTCCTCAAATAAGTGTTGATGCTCTGTCCGAAGAAAATCCTCTCTTTCCCAAGTTGCTTCGCTTTCGGTGTGGTTGCTCCACTGAACTCTGAAAAACTTGATGGTCTTCTGTCGGGTCCTCCTTTCAGACTCCTCTAATATTTTTACTGGGCGTTCCCGGTAAGTGAGGTCTGGCTATACGTCAATGTTCTCATGGGGTATTGCTTCTCTGGTTTGCTTACGCACTTCCTTAATTGAGAGACGTGGAACACATCGTGAATGTCGGACAAGTCTTCGGGTAAGTCTAGCTGGTAGGCTACAGTGCCTCTTCGTGCCACTATGCAGAATGGTCCAATGAATCTTGGTGCTAACTTTCCTTTAATCTTAAACCGTTGCAGTCCCCTCATAGGTGATACTCGTAGGTACACAAATTCACCGGGTTCAAAATTTACCCGACGATGTTTCTGGTCGTAATAACTCTTCTGTCGGCTTTGAGCGGTCTTGAGTCGGTCCCTGATTAGCTTGACTTTTTCCTCGGCTTCTTTGAGCACGTCTGGGCCGAAGATACGGCTGTCTCCGGTCTCTGACCAATTTAGCGGGGTACGACATCTCCGTCCGTATAGGGCTTCAAAAGGAGCCATTTGCAGGCTGGCCTGGTAACTGTTGTTGTACGCGAACTCGGCGTATGGCAGGCTTTCTTCCCAACTGGTTCCACATGTGAGGACACATGCTCTCAGCATGTCTTCTAAAACCTGGTTTACGCGTTCTGTTTGTCCATCAGTCTGTGGGTGGTATGCGGTACTGAAGGCTAGTTGGGTTCCCAGAGCCTGTTGTAAATGCTCCCAAAATCTTGAGACGAACTGAGTGCCTCTATCGGATATTATAGTCTTCGGGACACCGTGCAGACAAACTATGCGGGAAAGATAAATCCTGGCAAGCCTCTGAGTGGTGTGGGTCGTCTTTGTTGGAATAAATTGTGCCACTTTGGTTAACTTGTCGGTGATGACCCATATGGCATCATTCCCGTGTCGTGACCGAGGTAGTCCGACAATGAAATCCATCCCTATTTCATCCCATTTCCACTCAGGTATTTTGTTCGGTTGCAGTAGTCCGGCTGGTCTCTGATGCTCAGCTTTTATGCGTTGACATGAGTCACAACATGCAATGAAGGTGGCTATGTCCCTCTTCATACCGTGCCACCAAAATCTTTCCTGAATATCTTTATACATTTTGGTTCCTCCAGGGTGGATCAAGTACGGGGCGGTGTGGGCTTCAGCTAAAATTTGCTGTTTAAGGTCTTCTATGTTTGGCACGCAGAGCCTTTCTCCGTACCATAATATTCCTTCATTGTCTATGACGAATTCCGAGGCCTTGCCCATACTCAACTTTCTTTTGATGCCTTCGATGCTGGTGTGACCGGGCTGAGCTCCTTTAATTTTCCCCACAAGGTCGGGTTGTATTTCCAAGTTTGATATGGTGCCTTCTGCTACCATTATCAAGTTGAGCTTGGCAAATTCTTGTTGGAATTCGGGCCTCAAGCTGTGCAGATTGTTTTCATCGGAGCTGGGGTTCCGACTAAGGGCATCGGCCACTACATTTGCTTTCCCTGGATGGTAATGGATACCAACATCATAATCCTTTACCAACTCCAACCAACGTCGTTGCCGTAAGTTTAGTTCTGGCTGTGTGAAAATATATTTGAGACTTTTGTGATCCGTATATATTTCACATCGATTCCCAAGTAAGAAATGCCTCCATTCCTTGAGTGCATGAATAACTGCTGCCATTTCTAAGTCATGAGTGGGATAATTATCCTCATGCTTGCGAAGTTGCCTTGAAGCGTAGGCGACAACCTTGCCTTCCTGCATCAACATGCATCCGAGACCCTTTCTGGACGCGTCACAATATACTTCAAAATTCTTGTGTATGTCGGGTACAATTAATACCGGTGCTGTCGTTAACTTCCGCTTTAGTTCTTGGAAACTTTTCTCGCAGGCTTCTGTCCATTCAAACTTCTTATCTTTCTTGAGTAACTGCGTCATAGGCTTGGCTATGGTGGAGAATCCTTCAATAAATCTGCGGTAATATCCTGCCATTCCCAAGAAACTTCGTATGTCCGTTACGCTGGCTGGTGACTTCCAGCCAAGTACGGCCTTGACTTTCTCTGGGTCCACTGCGATACCGTCTTGGGTCAGTACGTGGCCTAGAAAGCCTACTTGTCTTAGCTAAAATTCGCACTTGCTGAACTTGGCATACAATTGGTGTTTTCTGAGCTCTCCTAGCACAATCCTGAGATGTTCTGCGTGCTCTTCTGGTGTCTTGGAGTATACCAGAATATCGTCGATGAATACCACGACGAACTTGTCCATAAACTTCATAAATACTTTGTTCATGAGGTGAACAAAATATGCTGGGGCGTTAGTTAATCCAAATGGCATCACTGTGAACTCGTACAGTCCATATCTGGAGGTGAAGGCTGTTTTGGGGATATCTTCCGTTCGTACCTTCCATTGATGGTATCCTGACCTTAAGTCAATTTTTGAGAATACCTTGGCCTGAGTGAGTTGATCAAACAAATCGTTTATCCTTGGCATCGGGTATTTGTTTTTGACTGTGACCATGTTAAGTGCTCGATAGTCAATACACAATCTCAGCGTTCCATCCTTCTTTTTGGCAAATAAAATTGGTGATCCCCAAGGTGAGGAGCTGGCTCGAATGTATCCTTTGTCTAGCAATTCCTTTATTTGTTTCTTCAACTCAACTAATTTGGATGGTGCCATCCGGTTCGGTTTCTTGTATATGGGGGTGGTTCCTGGTGCGAGCTCAATGCTTAATTCTATCTCTCGGTCTGGTGGCATGCCTGGTAGCTCTTCAGGGAATACATCTGGAAATGCACACACTACTGGAACCTTGTTTAGCTCAGAAACGTCCACCTTATTTAATCTCGGTTGCCGGGGTATTTTTCCTTCCTTGGCTGATACTCCTATTGTCTTCCCTTGGTGGTGTGTGAGAATTACGGTCCTGTTGAAACAGTCGATAAACCCCTTGTTGGTGGTTAGCCAATCCATCCCTAGGATGACATCCAGTCCTTTATTTTCCAACACAATAAGATTTGCGTGAAACTCCAATCCTTCGAACTCAATGACCACATTCTGACAGTAATTCTGAGTAACTTGCCGAATCCCAGGGGACTTGATGATCATGGATTTCTCCAAAGGAAGCATCGAAAAATTATTTTGCAAAGCAAAACTTTTCGAAATGAAAGAGTGAGAAGCTCCAGAATCAAACAAAACCATTGCAGGTATTGTGTTGACAGGAAACGTACCGAGTACGATATCCGGAGCATTTTGTGCCTCCTCTTTGGTTATGTGGTTCAGATGACCCTTCCTGTGGTTATTGTTGGGATTGAAATCGTTTCGCTTGGGCGTTGAATTGTTGCCGCCGTTGTTCGGCTTTGGGGTTGAGTTCCTTGGCTTGGGGCACTATTTGGCATAGTGCCCTTCTTCTCCACAAGCGTAACAAGTAACGCCGGGGCGATAGGTGAATTCCTTGTCCCTTGCATGAAAATTCTTGATTGGGCGTGAGACATTGGATGAGGATTTGTGTGTCCCACCCTTTTGAAAATCTGTCCTGCTTCGGTGATTGCGAGCATGGTTAGTCTGGTCCCTTTTTCGCTTGCGGATATCTTCCAGACTGCGTCTCTCATTTTCCAGAGTAATGGCTTTGTCCACCAGTGTTTTGAAATCAGGAAAAGTGTGCACGACCAGTTGGCATTTAAGCACGGGCGCCAGACCGTCAAGGAATTTCTCCATCTTCTTGCTTTCAGTCATACGTTCTTCATTGGCATAGTGGGACAATAGAGTAAATTGACCGTTGTATTCCGACACTGTCATGTTCCTTTGTTTGAGGTCATCGAACTCTCTCTTCTTAATTTTCATAATACTCTTGGGAATGTGTGCACCACGGAAACCTTCCTTGAAATCAACCCAGGTTATATCATTTTCGTTGGGGTGCATGTGCAGAAAATTCTCCCACCATGATGCAGCTGCTCCTGTGAGATAGTGTGGAGCATATAGTACTTTCTCGAGATCTGAACATTTTGCAATAATTAATTTTCTCTCCATATCTCGAAGCCAATCCTCGGCTTCAAGAGGCTTGTCAGTATGAGAAAATGTTTGAGGACGTGTCTTCTGTAGCTCAGATAACTTGGAATGCTGCTGATACTGTCGATGGTGATTTCCCATGTTGATGACTTGGTTCATCATTTCACGATGTTGTTGCTGACTCTGTTCATAAAGGCGGCACATTTGGGAAAGTGTCGTTTCACAGTTCTGTTGACTCGACTGCCCTTGCGTGAAATTGTTGCCTGGTTGAGTGTCATAATCTTCCTCTGGCGGAGTAGGCATGGAGCGAGTCCATGGACGAGACATTTTTCACTCTGGGGATATATTTTGTAAAACCCATAAGAAAAGCGAAGATGGTCGCAAAAACAAATCCATAAATGCACAAGAATGGCAAATAATTTAAATGACCAAGATCACTTAAGAAAAACAAATCGAATTGCGCACGGAGAAGGACTGCTCATTACATATCTTACACGCGGGCGATAATTATACAGTACATCACTCTGGATATGCGTACATAATCCTGACATGTTATTTAGGCTAGTGCACTTCTCCAGACCCTACATGATGCGCAAACAGGCTACTTCTCACAACCTATGCACATATAAACATATCATACAAGGCGGTACATTACATGGCGGCTCAGCGTACTCAGGCGGAGATGTTGACGACCTCCTTTGCCCTGCCGAGGGCGAGGCGTAGCGAGGTTGGGGACTCGACTTCCTCCTCGCTAATAGGCTCCATACGTTTAGTGTTGCGCAGAGTGGACGGAGCGGTTGCCAGGGGCGGAACAACACGAACAGGAGTGGGCGTGAAGGGTGGTGCAGTGCCCGCTGGAGTGGGTGCAATGACTTGGTTGAATTCTTCGGTAGAAGGTAGGCGACGAGTAGGCGTATAAGATGCTGAGGACGAGACCAAAGTCAGTGGCGGTGCGGTGGGTAGGAGCTCCCTCCTGTTGGCAGCACAGCCATGAACTGAGTCCATGCGGGCAGCCACGAAGTCGTCCGCCAGGTTGTCGAAGGCTGCCTCCAGGGCCCGGAGATACTCAATGAGCATCTCAAAAGCCTCATCTCGTTCTCCTCTGGGGCAGGAGTATGCGTAGTGACAGGTGTAAGGCACATGGCACGGAAGATAACGGTAACGACGAGTCTTCATCATGGGGAGGACATCCCTGAGACGAGCTATCGCCTCGCGGGCTGCCATCTGCATAGCATGCCTCTCCGTAGGCATGGCTCTTCCCAAGAACCGGTAGTGGCGTAACTCACCACGCCCTCCCTTGAACTGCACCGCGGCCTGGTGCATGGTCAGACTGTCGTTGACTCGATGCTGGCAGAGTGTGAAGACTGGGCGCACAGATGGCCCCATCGTGACCTGAACGATGAAGGAAAGAAGCTTGACGAACCCATCGGGCACGTTGGCGAAGGTCTGAGACTCGCAGCTGTTGTCGGCCATCTACAAAAGTAGGCAAAAATTCTGCATGGTCAGATCATAAATTTATGCTGACTGACAGAAAATGACTAAAATCAAGAAAATATGGAAAGGCTCAATCATGCTAATAACCAATTAGCGATCGCACCTAGTGGCTTCCTACAGTCAGCCTGGCTCTGGTACCAAGCTTGTCACGACCGGTTTTCCAATAAAAATATTTATTGAGAAACCAATCTTTTGAGTCCAGTATGAGAGAAATCCTCCTTACTGGTAGACAAATTCTTGATACAATAAGCCAGTAGCATAAAATATATTACAGGGTCGAACTACGGTTGCTCAACCAAATTATTACAAGCACGCCAATAAATATACATATTGGCGGACATGACACAGTGGTGTGGAGGCATGCTACTGACTCGAGGATAGGGCGGTGGTGGAAAAACACAGCGGGGAGAGAGATACAAGTCTCTAAAGCTGTCGTCTCATCGAGCGTCGAGGTGAGGCTCGATGAATTTATTTGGTAGCGGAAGCGGATATAATACAGTGACCAAATCCAGGGTCGTACGAGACTGACTGGGACTCTTCTAGGCGTCGGACTCGCTATCAAATTCTTCATCCATGAGATCGCCTTCGTCAGCATCTGGCCAAATCAAGAAGCCAGTGAGTACTTTGGAAGTACTCGCAAGACAGTTCGGACGTAAGATATAACAAATGCATGCATGAATGCGTCATGATTAATTCACCAATGTATATTCAAAAATTAGCATAACAAGGTAAGTAAAAGGGAAATGGCGGTAGTCCGCCTGAAATCCCACAAAACATAAATGAAGACCGATCGGGTGTCTGAAGCGACGCCTCGAAAGGTGAACAAATAAATATAAGGAAATGATGCCACAGTCGAGCGTCTTAGCGACACCACATAAAGGGCTTTAAAAGAAATGCCACAGTCGGACGTCGGGGCGACATCACAGAAAGGGCTTTAAAAGAAATACCACAGTCGGGCGTCTTAGCGACACCACATAAAGGGCTTTAAAAGAAATGCCACAGTTGGACGTCGGGGCGACATCACAGAAAGGACTTTAAAAGAAATGCCACAGTCGGGCGTCTTAGCGACACCACATAAAGGGCTTTAAAAGAAATGCCACAGTCGGACGTCGGGGCGACATCACAGAAAGGGCTTTAAAAGAAATGCCACAGTTGGGCGTCTTAGCGACACCACATAAAGGGCTTGAAAAGAAAGTAAAATACAACAATGCCACAGTCGGACGTCTGAGCGACATCGCAGAAAGGGCTTTTATTCACAAGTAAATAATACTCATAATAAACATTCAATTTATGAGAATAAATGGGTTAGTCCATTCACAGGAACAATCATTTAACCGGACTTAGCACTCATGCGATTCCCCGGAGTCTCTGTCATCAAAACTGACATTTGATCATAATAAGATAATATCGATCTTGGACATGGAAATTTGGAGGAATATATGACTCTGCAGAGTTTGTACAAAAATTTTCCCACAGCCAACGGATTTCCGTAGTCCCGAAGGACTAGTTCCGTTTATGGTTTTTCGGGAGAAAACACAGCTAACCAGTACACACCCATCCTACCTCTCGATGCTAGGAATCACCCTAGACATCGTCCAAGAAAAACTTTTGAGACGGGGAGATCACAATCTCGAATAGCATGGGATCAAATTTATATACGCGCGCTCTAAGGGGTGCCCCCCTCTCGGTCCCAACCGGAAACACCCATGCCCCCTGACCGGATGACTGGCTTTAATCCAGGGCCATGGAACCATCATCACGACCTCTCCTTTTTGGTGTGTACCAGGAAAGCGGATTACAACTTACTAAACCATATTCCTTGCGGAAAACATGTGGTAGTACAGGGAAGGAAATGAGAGGAACTGGACCGATACGGTTTGACACTGAAGTCATATAGTCTGGCATAATACTGGCATGCTATGACACTGCCATCTTACCCATCCTCATGCCAACACATGGCCATTTATACTCACATCCATCCACTTATGGATCATCGAACTCACTTACCTCAACATTGCATAAAATAACGTCCATCGGTATGCTCATCAACATGCCATGACACTAACTAAATCCAAAACATGCCAAGACACTCATCATATCAAAAGCTCAAACATGCTTGCCTGGTTCGGAGTAGTCGGAGCCTAGCTCGGTGAAGTTCGCGGCTCCGTCACCTCCTTCGGTATCTACGGTATAAAGAAAATATATGCGCTATCGTAAATACCAAGGGGTGAACAGAAATTATTCCAAATATTTTTCAAATAAATCTGATAAAAAACTAGATAAAATTTTAAAGAGAACAGAAAAAGAATCAATCAAAAATACCTTTCTGTTTAAAAGTTATAAAGGTTTTTGTCCAGGGACTCATCTGTAATGAAACAGAAAGTTCCCAGGGGCTAGCTTATAAAAACAGAAAACGCTTCAGCAAAAACTACGCCAGCCCAAAGGGAAAGCGCATTTGGCAGAAGGCGTTTTCAGAAAACGCTTCGTTTAGAAAGGACAGAGAGGCTGACAGCGGGTCCCGCCTGTCAGGTTTGAATATACGAACGGGGCGGCACATTTCGCCGGTGCCCGAGAGACGCGGTGGTCGCCGGCGGCGATCCACGGCGAGGCAGGGGGATCGGAGGGTACCTCCGTGTTCAGGGCACCTTCCCACGTCGGTTGGTGGTGGTGGTGGTCGCCGGCGAGTATCACGTTGACAGCGAGCTTTGCTGCGGCGGACGGCGGCTCGGGTGGTCGAGGGACTCGTCGGAGAGAGCTACGAAGGACAAATTGATGCTGGCGTTAGCTTACTGGGTGCTAGAGGGAGTAACTGACGGGGTTTGGGCGCCGGAGACGGCCTCACCGGAGCGAATCGTGGTGGAGGCCGAGGCGGATCGAGGCGGCCGGAGTTGGGGGAGGAGACCTCCTCGAGGTCCTCCGGGTGGCTTGGCAGAGCTTTGGTGAGGTGTAGAGGTGGTGCGTGCTCGAGGGTGAGCTCGGGGGCCCTTTTTATAGGCGGCCCGAGGCGGTGGCCATGAACGGGGGTCTCCGGTGAAGGTTACGGCGGCGCAGGGCTTGGTCGGGGGTAATTAGGACGTTGGGCGTCATCGTGGAGGTCCACGGTTCCGTTTAGGTGCTAATCGAGCTGGGATTTGGTGCTATGGGCGAATTCGACAGAACGGGGCGGCGCGGGCCCGTCGGCGGCAGTGAGCATGTTCCGTGCTTGCCGGGCCACGGCGACGGTGCCACGGGCGTGCGCTGGCATGCATGAGGCCACGCGGAGGGCAGAGGGGCGTTGGGCGGCGCCGAACGGCGTTGAGCCGCCGTTCCGTCCCCTGTCGGCTGCCACGGGGGTAAGGCCGCCGCAAGACACACCGGCGCGGGCGGCCAGGGGCGCCACCGACGCCGGGAAGATGCCAAGCGCGCGTGCGGGGGTGCTGGCCAGGGAGAAGAAGCCGCGTGCAACGCGCCAAGCGCACTGTCAATGCGTGAGTGAAGCCGACGGACGAAAAACGACACTGAAGTCTGAAATTTCTGAATTTGCAAAGGAACAGTGCAGCTCAGGTGTTCGACAGAATGTTTTTGGCCTCTGGGGATTTTTCCTTGAGCTGATTTTTGGTGGAGTGGCTTCTCATTGCTCCAGTAGGCTGCCTGATTTTTGGTGAAATTTTTGAAGAAGTGTAGATATGAATTTCACCAAATTTGGCAAATCTGGTCCAAACTTGCAGAGACTGAATTTTGAAAAATTTGAAAAGAGAAGGAGTGGATCAAGATGGTTCTGGGTTGTGGGTACAAAGGACTTTCCAGGAGAGTTGGTTTGAGGTCAAAACTCAAATGCAAAAGGGTACTTGCTTTGAAAAACTCTCAGGCTCCAAATAATTTTCAGAAATGATTTGAGTGAAAAGAAAATTAGGATAAAATCCAAAACTTGCTTGGATTAGTTGGGACAGAGAACTTAGGTTGATTACAAGGAGGAGGGGAGGTTTTGGAGGGGTTTTACCACATGGGCAAAAATACAAAGTCATGGGTGGTTTTCAAGATATGAAAATCCCAAGTTTTCATAGAGTTTCTTTTTAAAAGAAAAATATTAAACTCCCAAAATAAATTTGAGAGGGAACCAAGAGAGAAGAAGTTTCAAAAGATCAAACACCATAGCTTGAATAAAAATAAAAACCTTGCCAAAGAAAAGGAAGTTTTTAAGAGGAAGGTTTTCTGGAAAAAATTTAAATGGCCTCTTTTCAAAAACCACAAAGTTTTTGCTGAAAACCAAATAAAAATTTTGGAGTGTCACAACACCTACCCCCTTAGGAAAAATCTCGTCCCCGAGATTTCAACTGTTCCTCAAATAAGTGTTGATGCTCTGTCCGAAGAAAATCCTCTCTTTCCCAAGTTGCTTCGCTTTCGGTGTGGTTGCTCCACTGAACTCTGAAAAACTTGATGGTCTTCTGTCGGGTCCTCCTTTCAGACTCCTCTAATATTTTTACTGGGCGTTCCCGATAAGTGAGGTCTGGCTGTACGTCAATGTTCTCATGGGATACTTGCTTCTCTGGTTTGCTTACGCACTTCCTTAATTGAGAGACGTGGAACACGTCGTGAATGTCGGACAAGTCTTCGGGTAAGTCTAGCTGGTAGGCTACAGTGCCTCTTCGTGCCACTATGCAGAATGGTCCAATGAATCTTGGTGCTAACTTTCCTTTAATCTTAAACTGTTGCAGTCCCCTCATAGGTGATACTCGTAGGTACACAAATTCACCGGGTTCAAAATTTACCCCACGATGTTTCTGGTCGTAATAACTCTTCTGTCGGCTTTGAGCGGTCTTGAGTCGGTCCCTGATTAGCTTGACTTTTTCCTCGGCTTCTTTGAGCACGTCTGGGCCGAAGATACGGCTGTCTCCGGTCTCTGACCAATTTAGCGGGGTACGACATCTCCGTCCGTATAGGGCTTCAAAAGGAGCCATTTGCAGGCTGGCCTGGTAACTGTTGTTGTACGCGAACTCGGCGTATGGCAGGCTTTCTTCCCAACTGGTTCCACATGTGAGGACACATGCTCTCAGCATGTCTTCTAAAACCTGGTTTACGCGTTCTGTTTGTCCATCAGTCTGTGGGTGGTATGCGGTACTGAAGGCTAGTTGGGTTCCCAGAGCCTGTTGTAAATGCTCCCAAAATCTTGAGACGAACTGAGTGCCTCTATCGGATATTATAGTCTTCGGGACACCGTGCAGACAAACTATGCGGGAAAGATAAATCCTGGCAAGCCTCTGAGTGGTGTGGGTCATCTTTATTGGAATAAAGTGTGCCACTTTGGTTAACCTGTCGGTGATGACCCATATGGCATCATTCCCGTGTCGTGACCGAGGTAGTCCGACAATGAAATCCATCCCTATTTCATCCCATTTCCACTCAGGTATTTTGTTCGGTTGCAGTAGTCCGGCTGGTCTCTGATGCTCAGCTTTTATGCGTTGACATGAGTCGCAACATGCAATGAAGGTGGCTATGTCCCTCTTCATACCGTGCCACCAAAATCTTTCCTGAATATCTTTATACATTTTGGTTCCTCCAGGGTGGATCGAGTACGGGGCGGTGTGGGCTTCAGCTAAAATTTGCTGTTTAAGGTCTTCTATGTTTGGCACGCAGAGCCTTTCTCCGTACCATAATATTCCTTCATTGTCTATGACGAATTCCGAGGCCTTGCCCATACTCAACTTTCTTTTGATGCCTTCGATGCTGGTGTGACCGGGCTGAGCTCCTTTAATTTTCCCCACAAGGTCGGGTTGTATTTCCAAGTTTGATATGGTGCCTTCTGCTACCATTATCAAGTTGAGCTTGGCAAATTCTTGTTGGAATTCGGGCCTCAAGCTGTGCAGATTGTTTTCATCGGAGTTGGGGTTCCGACTAAGGGCATCGGCCACTACATTTGCTTTCCCTGGATGGTAATGGATACCAACATCATAATCCTTTACCAACTCCAACCAACGTCGTTGCCGTAAGTTTAGTTCTGGCTGTGTGAAAATATATTTGAGACTTTTGTGATCCGTATATATTTCACATCGATTCCCAAGTAAGAAATGCCTCCATTCCTTGAGTGCATGAATAACTGCTGCCATTTCTAAGTCATGAGTGGGATAATTTTCCTCATCCTTGCGAAGTTGCCTTGAAGCGTAGGCGACAACCTTGCCTTCCTGCATCAACACGCATCCGAGACCCTTTCTGGACGCGTCACAATATACTTCAAAATTCTTGTGTATGTCGGGTACAATTAATACCGGTGCTGTCGTTAACTTCCGCTTTAGTTCTTGGAAACTTTTCTCGCAGGCTTCTGTCCATTCAAACTTCTTATCTTTCTTGAGTAACTGCGTCATAGGCTTGGCTATGGTGGAGAATCCTTCAATAAATCTGCGGTAATATCCTGCCATTCCCAAGAAACTTCGTATGTCCGTTACACTGGCTGGTGACTTCCAGCCAAGTACGGCCTTGACTTTCTCTGGGTCCACTGCGATACCGTCTTGGGTCAGTACGTGGCCTAGAAAGCCTACTTGTCTTAGCTAAAATTCGCACTTGCTGAACTTGGCATACAATTGGTGTTTTCTGAGCTCTCCTAGCACAATCCTGAGATGTTCTGCGTGCTCTTCTGGTGTCTTGGAGTATACCAGAATATCGTCGATGAATACCACGACGAACTTGTCCATAAACTTCATAAATACTTTGTTCATGAGGTGAACAAAATATGCTGGGGCGTTAGTTAATCCAAATGGCATCACTGTGAACTCGTACAGTCCATATCTGGAGGTGAAGGCTGTTTTGGGGATATCTTCCGTTCGTACCTTCCATTGATGGTATCCTGACCTTAAGTCAATTTTTGAGAATACCTTGGCCTGAGCGAGTTGATCAAACAAATCGTTTATCCTTGGCATCGGGTATTTGTTTTTGACTGTGACCATGTTAAGTGCTCGATAGTCAATACACAATCTCAGCGTTCCATCCTTCTTTTTGGCAAATAAAATTGGTGATCCCCAAGGTGAGGAGCTGGCTCGAATGTATCCTTTGTCTAGCAATTCCTTTATTTGTTTCTTCAACTCAACTAATTTGGATGGTGCCATCCGGTTCGGTTTCTTGTATATGGGGGTGGTTCCTGGTGCGAGCTCAATGCTTAATTCTATCTCTCGGTCTGGTGGCATGCCTGGTAGCTCTTCAGGGAATACATCTGGAAATGCACACACTACTGGAACCTTGTTTAGCTCAGAAACGTCCACCTTATTTAATCTCGGTTGCCGGGGTATTTTTCCTTCCTTGGCTGATACTCCTATTGTCTTCCCTTGGTGGTGTGTGAGAATTACGGTCCTGTTGAAACAGTCGATAAACCCCTTGTTGGTGGTTAGCCAATCCATCCCTAGGATGACATCCAGTCCTTTATTTTCCAACACAATAAGGTTTGCGTGAAACTCCAATCCTTCGAACTCAATGACCACATTCTGACAGTAATTCTGAGTAACTTGCCGAATCCCAGGGGACTTGATGATCATGGATTTCTCCAAAGGAAGCATCGAAAAATTATTTTGCAAAGCAAAACTTTTCGAAATGAAAGAGTGAGAAGCTCTAGAATCAAACAAAACCATTGCAGGTATTGTGTTGACAGGAAACGTACCGAGTACGATATCCGGAGCATTTTGTGCCTCCTCTTTGGTTATGTGGTTCAGATGACCCTTCCTGTGGTTATTGTTGGGATTGAAATCGTTTCGCTTGGGCGCTGAATTGTTGCCGCCGTTGTTCGGCTTTGGGGTTGAGTTCCTTGGCTTGGGGCACTGTTTGGCATAGTGCCCTTCTTCTCCACAAGCGTAACAAGTAACGCCGGGGCGATAGGTGAATTCCTTGTCCCTTGCATGAAAATTCTTGATTGGGCGTGAGACATTGGATGAGGATTTGTGTGTCCCACCCTTTTGAAAATCTGTCCTGCTTCGGTGATTGCGAGCATGGTTAGTCTGGTCCCTTTTTCGCTTGCGGATATCTTCCAGACTGCGTCTCTCATTTTCCAGAGTAATGGCTTTGTCCACCAGTGTTTTGAAATCAGGAAAAGTGTGCACGACCAGTTGGCATTTAAGCGCGGGCGCCAGACCGTCAAGGAATTTCTCCATCTTCTTGCTTTCAGTCATACGTTCTTCATTGGCATAGCGGGACAATAGAGTAAATTGACCGTTGTATTCCGACACTGTCATGTTCCTTTGTTTGAGGTCATCGAACTCTCTCTTCTTAATTTTCATAATACTCTTGGGAATGTGTGCACCACGGAAACCTTCCTTGAAATCAACCCAGGTTATATCATTTTCGTTGGGGTGCATGTGCAGAAAATTCTCCCACCATGATGCAGCTGCTCCTGTGAGATAGTGTGGAGCATATAGTACTTTCTCAAGATCTGAACATTTTGCAATAATTAATTTTCTCTCCATATCTCGAAGCCAATCCTCGGCTTCAAGAGGCTTGTCAGTATGAGAAAATGTTTGAGGACGTGTCTTCTGTAGCTCAGATAACTTGGAATGCTGCTGATACCGTCGATGGTGATTTCCCATGTTGATGACTTGGTTCATCATTTCACAATGTTGTTGCTGACTCTTTTCATAAAGGCGGCACATTTGGGAAAGTGTCGTTTCACAGTTCTGTTGACTCGACTGCCCTTGCGTGAAATTGTTGCCTGGTTGAGTGTCATAATCTTCCTCTGGCGGAGTAGGCATGGAGCGAGTCCATGGACGAGACATTTTTCACTCTAGGGATATATTTTGTAAAACCCATAAGAAAAGCGAAGATGGTCGCAAAAACAAATCCATACATGCACAAGAATGGCAAATAATTTAAATGACCAAGATCACTTAAGAAAAACAAATCGAATTGCGCACGGAGAAGGACTGCTCATTACATATCTTACACGCGGGCGATAATTATACAGTACATCACTCTGGATATGCGTACATAATCCTGACATGTTATTTAGGCTAGTGCACTTCTCTAGACCCTACATGATGCGCAAACAGGCTACTTCTCACAACCTATGCACATATAAACATATCATACAAGGCGGTACATTACATGGCGGCTCAGCGTACTCAGGCGGAGATGTTGACGACCTCCTTTGCCCTGCCGAGGGCGAGGCGTAGCGAGGTTGGGGACTCGACTTCCTCCTCGCTAATAGGCTCCATACGTGTAGTGTTGCGCAGAGTGGACGGAGCATCCAAATGACGACATCGCCAGGAGAGCATCCAAATGGCAACCGCAAGAGCCAGGCGTCTTTGAGGAGCGGCTCTTCAAGCCATCAGTTGCGCCACCTCTTTCAAGCACGACTCAGTCTCGGGAGGAGGTCCCCCAGCCTCCGGCCACGGGAGCCCCGACCTATGGACCAACCTCCGGAGCTTGGCTTCTCTTGGCGCTCGAGCCCCAGGAGGAATGCTGGACCAAGTAATTCAAGGAGTACTTAATGCATGGGACATTGCCGGAGAAGGAAGAGGAGGCGGAGCGCGTGGCCTGGCAAGCGACGGCATACTGTATCCAAGACGGCGAGTTATATAGGAAACGACCGAATGATGTCACACTGTGCTGCATATCCAGCAACCAAGGAAGGGAGTTGCTGATTGACATACACGGCGGGGACTGTGGACACTACTCGTCGTCATGGACCCTCGCCGGCAAGGTGTTCCGCAGTGGATTCTACTGGCCAACAGCACTCAACGATGCAACCGAGCTGGTGAAGTCTTGCGAAGCTTGTCAATTCCACGCCAAGCAAATCCATCAGCCTGCTCAGGGCCTTCAAACTATCCCACTCACATGGCCGTTCACGGTCTGGGGGCTGGATATCCTAGGCCCGTTCCTTCGGGCGCCAAGGGGCTACCGTTACCTCTACGTTGCCACCGACAAGTTCACCAAGTGAGCGGAAGTGGAAGTCGTCCGTACCATCCTAGCCAGCTCTGCTGTCAAATTCATCAAGGGCCTCGTGAGCCACTTCAGGGTCCCCAACCGCATCATCACAGATAACGGTTCACAGTTTACTAGCAACCTCTTCAAAACCTACTGTGCTAACCTTGGAACGCAGATCTGCTACGCTTCGGTGGCCCACCCCAGGAGCAATGGTCAGGCCGAACGTGCTAACGCAGAGGTCCTGAGGGGCCTCAAGACCAGGACATTCAAGAAGAAGCTGGAGGCCTGCGGCAGGGGCTGGCACGACGAGCTCTAGTCCGTACTGTGGTCCATCCGGACCACCACCACCAAGCCAACGGGAGAGACTCCATTCTTCCTCGTCTACGGAGCTGAAGCGGTCCTCCCTCACAAGGTCAAGCATCACTCCGCACGGGTCCTGGCGTTCGACAAAATGCAGCAGGACGCCACGCGGGGGATGGACCTCGTGTTGGGGGAGGAACGTTGCCGCAAAGCTGCGCTACGGGCGGCGAGGTACCAGCAAGCACTGCGGCGATACCACTGCCGCAACATCCGCTCCAGGACACTCGAGACGGGTGACCTAGTCCTGAGGCGAGTCCTCTCCAGGGAAGGGCTGCATAAGCTTTCACCAATGTGGGAGGGCCCGTTCAAGGTCATCCACATCTCCAGGCCTGGCGCCGTGCGTCTGGAAACACAAGATGGAGTACCAGTCCAAAACGCCTGGAACATCCAGCACCTCCGGAAGTTTTACCCATGAAGCAAGGCCCAGAGCCTGTGAAGCAAGGCCCAGAGCCTGTGAAGCAAGGCCCAGATCCTGAGAAGAAAGGCCCAGAGCCTATGAAGAAGCCCGGTGCCTGTGAAGAATCGCCGCCTGTGACACTCTCACGTAATAATGAGTTGGGGCTGTACACGCCCCGGAGTCTCAAGAGTGCCAGCATCAGGCCCTAGGGCTCCCGCCCACGCCTAGTGGCAGCACTTAGCTCCGCGCTGGTGAGAAGACTTGAAGACTAGATTAGATGCCAGACATGGCTTTTCATTTGCTTTCCTTATTTGGCTCCCTTTTTCTTTATCGAAATTTGCTTTTGGCATTCCTTGCTGATTTGACCCCCTCACCTCTCGCTGCATTTTTCCGGCTCGGGATAGCTTGTGTTCTCTCTCTCGCATGCCTCGCGAGGGGGCTGGGCAGGTGCCCTCGCGAGCATTTTCTCCCTTCTCTGCCTTCTCTTGAGCCACCCTCGTTCGAGCCCAAAAGCTGGCGTGCCTCTCCTAATCCGTGCCCCTCGGGTACCACGATACAAGGCGCCAGGTCAGGGCCAGGGCGAACGGCAAATCTTTTAACGCACTTCCTAACGAGCTTTTGCAGTTCCCGAGCAAATGCAGGCCACCAAGGCAAGATGGACACGAGGAAATGAGCGCCTCGCGAGGAAGAGGGCGTCCCGGATATACCAGGTTAAGTTATCTTTGCACAAAATAATGACACAACACGCACGGTGCCACAACCGAGGAACCATAGTTCGATACACGCCCCTAGGCCCAAACTGGTTACATTCTTGATGCAGGAAAAAGAGTAAAACAAAAGCAGCGTTGCAGCAATCTGCGGAGGCAGACCCCTAGCGGCACCCCGGCCCTAGCCGGATCCTTCTTCGCGCTTCACGGGGCGCGGCGACGAAATGACCCACTGCCGCCTTCAAAGCGGGCGCGGTGACGCGGCAGCTGGTCATGGCCACTACTGCTAGAGCTATCACCGGAGGAAGAGCCGCTGTAGCTGGACAAGACACAACCACCCCCGATGGCAGGCTCGCCCTCATCCTCATCGCGACCGTCCAAGAGACCGAGCACCTCCTCACCATCATTCACCTCGGGGTAGCACCCGGCGCAGCGACCATCTTCCCCAAACACCCTCACGTAGAGAGTTGATTCACCGTCGTACTTGAAGTGGAGGGCGCACCGCCGGCCCAAGCCGCGCGCGTGGGCGAACGTCTGTCAACCGCAGGCCAGGGCTATGTTACCCGCGACGGAAGTCGCGACTGCAACCCAAGAGGCCTTGCTGCAGCAACCATCCGCCTGCATCGAGAGTCCACCTGCACCAGAGGCTGGCAGCTCGCCGGCGAAGAAGCGCGGAAGTTGGAGCCAGTTGCCGGCCGGATTCTCCGACCAGACGACAAACTCCGGCGACACTTCCACCGTGTGGAAGCGCGGACAGGGGGGCCGCGCCACCAAAGCACGCCTCCCCTCGTCAACTGGATCGCCATGGCTGGGATGACCCCTTCCGCGTGCCATGGCGCCGCTCTGACAGTGGGTCGCGATAGGGGACACGGCGTGCTTGCGCGGACGGGCACGTCCGCGCTTGGGCGCCGGCGAGCCGGGTCCCTCGCGAGGGGCCTTTCCCTTCTCGGCGGCGGAGAACTTCCTTCGTGGCGCCATTAGTGGCACAGCAAGCAATGGAGCGAGGAAGAAGAAGCAAGCGAGCAAGGAAGAGATGGGCAATGGGGGCTCCGCCCCCGCCCCATTTATAGCAAGAGAAGGCCAACCAGCACCCCCCATGATCATAGGTAATGATGGTTTCCCTTACATGTCGCAGGGACTCGTCAAGTCGTGCAATCGCTGAGGCAGCATGGGGAAGCGGAGACGCCCACGTCCAATCAACCGCCACGAATCAACCGAGGCCGCAGGCTTTTGGGGCCTGTGGTGCTCCGTGCTTGACCCTTGGCTTCGCCGCAAAGCCAAGCCCGAGCGCACCTTGGGCCCGAGGGCTACTATCGGTGTTTTGGGAACGGGGGTCCCCAGACTTGCCTTCCTGCGGCCCGTGGCGAGGCTAAGCCAGCAGGCCGTATGGCCCATCTTCATCAAACAAGGCATGCAAGACCCTCGCGAGGGGCCAAGCCTCGCAAGGCAGACGATGCGGGACCTCCTCTAGAGTGGCCTATTCAAGTAGGCTCATGAGGAGCGGAGATATCAAGGTGAGGCAAGCCTCACGAGGCTCTCATGACATGAGCCATGACGATCGACACCAGGCGGGCGCCAGCACGCGCAGTGTCCTTGTTTCCTCTTTGGTGCTAAGGAGGCCAGCGCAGGCGAGGAGTACCAAGGCATCAGGCAAAGGTTGCCATTTTGGTGCAACAAGACCAGGACCAGAAGGACGGCAAGACGGAGGTCACCGTGGAGCCCAAGATGGCGTCACCACCAGAGCTTTTCGCAGGCGAAGACCACTTTTGTCAGGATGGCTTGTACTAGCTGTCCCCCTTCAAATTAGCCCGCCGTTGTTGGCTCCCTTCCTGCTCAAGATTTGGGAAGAGGACCAGGGCATATATAAGTAGAGCTAGCCAGCACCGAGGAGGGAGGAGGGAGATCACTCTCACCCACACAAGTTAGCCAAGCAGAAGAACACCTCAACCTCAGGAGGCTATTTTCCCCTTGTATTGTTCATCATCAGCCCTAGAGGCAATCCACCACCACCACACTGGAGTAGGGTATTACACCACAACGGTGGCCCGAACCAGTATAAATCTTGTGTCTTTCTGTGTTGCGAGTTCTTCGAGTTCGTCCGCGAGATCTTAGCGAGCTAGGGCGTAGATCGGTAGGAGGGAAAGACTTCGCGCGCACCCCAGTGTTCAAACCTTAAGGGTTTGCCAGAACCCCACATCCAATAGTGCTAGCCCAAAAGCTCGTCAGCGCACCATTGCCACTCATTACGTGCGACGACTGCCCAAAGAAGGTCTTCGCCGCGTGTCTACAACGCCGGAATATCCCGGATGGGTGTTCATCAAGTGCTCAACCAATGGGGTATGTGCTACTTTAGCTTCGGTTGTGCTCTCGGATTAGACTGGTTGTGCTAACTTAAAATTTTATTGTGCGGAATGGATGCAAGTTTTGGTATTGGGAAGAAGAGTACATATATATTGATAGAGCGCAATTTAGTAGATGTTGTAGCACTTCTAGCTAGCAGAGAGGCTAGAGATGAGACTAGTGCACTTGTTAAAATAAGAGAGGCTAGACATGATACTAGATGCGAGGAAGCAACATCTACTTCTTTACACTCGAAGAAGAAAGAAGCACGCAAGATTGAGCCTCCACAGATCAACAATGAATGCATCGAGAAGGCACTAATCCAACTTACAGGAGCAATTATGGAAGTTGGATATCTACTAAAATGTATTCTTGTGGTTCTTGTTTTCTTTGGTTTTGCTTTCTAGTCAAATTTTGGTGATGTATTTCCATGTACAAAAAATCAATGATGAAAAAAGATATGTGTTTGCAAAGAAAAATGTACGCGGTCCGGATGCGTCCGCACGTTGGGCGCACGGCCACCGCATCCGAGAAATGGCCCGGACACGACCCCATTGCCCTACCCAAACGGACAGAATCCGGGCAAAATGGAGGTCCATTTGGGGTCGTGCCTTGGACTTGGCCTTACAAGTTGGACGTCAGTTGAGGAAACCGACTATTGGCAAACCCGCACCTCGCCCACTGCATGATGGTTGAGTTAGAGAAACGAGGAGGTTGAAGAGATAGTTGTAGCATGGACTCCAAGAAATATGGTGTTGAAGTCGTGCTAGTGGCGTGTGCCGTACTCCTGGACGAGAATGCTTGTTCTGGCCCATGCCACCCTACTATATATCGAGGATTCGAGGTGCTAGTTACATACAACGAACACATTAACATACGACCCACCTCACACTGTGGCCAAATTTCCTGGAGTCTATGCTAGGTTAAAAAGTGTTCTTTGTGAGGGTGGGTGGCTGGTCTCAAGTTTAAAACTTGTTGTATTACGTATACGTAGACGTAGAGATAGTGCAGCAGTTTTGAAAGTTTGAACCCAAACATCATAATGCAACTTCTACTGGACTCATCTGAGGACCTAGGATGATGGGATTAGCAGCTACAGTAAAAACACCCTCCCAACGCACAAAGCATGTGAAGCTAGTACAAATAGTAGTACTATTGTTGATTGGACTCATCCGATAACCTGTTGCAATGCACGTAAAATTATGTATTCGGAAAATATTTTTTTGCCTTGTCGCAGCACCCACTCAGAGAAGCGACTCGAAAGTCATTCATAAATTTAGTAAGTTTATCACAGACATATCATTTTATTACATACAACAGATCATCAACCCACAACGACAACATGGATACATTATAAATACTAAAGTTTTCATCACACAACAACTAACAATCAATGAAATGAAGTTTAGCTCAACCACTCGTCGGCGTTGGAAACGCTTGCTTCGAACCAGAAGTAATTCTCTGGGAAGGGGCAGCTACTGTCAATCTCGAGACCAACACATGACTAATCATCTAGGCTGAAGCGGCCTATGTCAGGACGCATATTGTGATAGCCACGGTAGGGAACCATAGAAATGTTAGAGGTATAGGTACAGTTGCTTCTCATAAATGGTAGTAATGCTGTGTGAACAGCAACTAGATCGCATTTCACCATGATTGGATAGTTTTGTCCAAGGAAGAGCGAGTTTCCTCCAAGAGTATCAATACTAAACCAGGGAGAAGGTGTTCATGCTAGCACAGTAGTATCCATCCTGAATACCCTACAAAGGATGTTGGAATAGGTCCGGAGAGTGCGACCATGGGAGACAACACCTGCTTCCTTAGTAACATCAGCAATGCCCAGTATACAGACAAGAAGACGTGATCCGTCGGAATAAGTTGCCAGGCGCCACTCAGTATATGGGTCCTCATGCTCGTGATCATCATCATCGTCATCTCCCCCTTGGTTATAAAACTTTTCAAGTATAGGTGGTGGAATGTTCACAGGACCTTGGAAACACAAGAAGGTTAATTAGTAAAGGCAAACTAGCTAACCCACATTCATGTGGATGGAACAATTATAATTACGGTGGAAGACAAACATACCAAAAGCATAAGGATTCCATGCAAAAACAGTGCCACGAGTGGTGGCAGCAAACACAAGACCCTCGTATGGAATAGCATCACAGTACTGATCATCAATGTATAGAAACTGATTTTGAGCAATATCCATCGAGTCGAACTATGAAGGAAGGCAACAAGCTTGTCGAAGATAGCAACAACTTCATAGTCCATTAAATCCCAAGAGCGGCCGGGAACTCGACAAATTGCTATCTTCTGTAGACGACAGTCACCATGATTGTAGTTGAACGTACATAGAATGCTGGTGTGCTCAACCTTTGGGCAGTCTGAGATTTTTGGAAGTGGAACCCGGTGACGAGTTTACACATTCACAAGTTTCCATTCGCAGTTGTACCCAATATAAACAACCCAATCTCCATTTGCGCCTGCCCAAGCCTTAACCTCAAGCAATGGCATCTTAACATTGCACGTATCATTATCAAGCGGCATCAACTTGCACAAGGCGAGGCATGCGTCGTCTGCGCGCCAGTGACCAGGGTCACAGTGAAGAAGATAGAGGATATCAAACCGCTCATGGACCCTTCGGTTCCTTATAATGATGTTATTAGTTGAGTCGAGAATGGTCTTAAACAAACCTGACATGCTAGCCGAGGTGATGATGTCGCATCGATCAATGAGTTCCTCCACCACGTCATCTTTCAGATCGGGGCAAGAATAATGGTGTCGTTTCCGGCCTGTTCCCTCCATGGAGAAGACGATCGAACAATGGCAGAAGGAAGGGTGAAGGCAAATGGAGGAGGGAGGAAGAGCGTGCGACAGAAGTTCCAAATTGAGAGGGGAAAGGTGAAGAGTCGGTGGACGGTTGCCATGGTACACGAAGAGGCGCCGTGGCCTACATAGACGTCCGTTCGGAAATTGTACAAAAGGACTCGTTGTCGTCTCACTGAAATGTTGGAACGGGACCACATGTCAACGAAACATGGTGTGTAATTTCTCGTGCAAAATGCGATCTGGCCGTCTTGGCCCGAGGTGCCGCATTAGTTATCGACCTTTATTTTTTTAATGGTGTGCCGTTCAGTTTTGAAGCATGACTAACAGGTACTATATGCAGAGAAAATATAAACTACTCTACCACTACTCCACCTCTAGTACTAGTAGTATAAAAAAGATATATAGGCTGGAGCTTCAGCGCTTTCTTGCTAAGGGCTGCCCACTTGCTTCTCACTCTATCACCCTATCTCTAGGTCCAAAAAAGATGGCCTCTCTCTCCCTCCTCACCAGTGGTCACAGATCCGCCGGGGAAGAAAAGGACATGCAGTGTTGATGCACTCGTCGTCGGCAAGCGAGGTCACGCACTGACGACAAGGCCATCCTCTCAGACCTAGCACCCGCGCGGGATGGCCTCCGTCCCCAAGCTCGGTGCCGTAGTGTGTGCGGAGGACGACGACCACGAGTGAAGCCCCTTCCCGCCGACCCTCAAGTATGCTACCTCTTTTCGAACCATACCCTTGTTCTATTGCCCCATCTGCCACATCGCTGCATGTGGATCTTTTTCCACTCCACCATCTTCCCAATTTGCTATCATCTGCTCTGCTGGTCACGCGGACGAAAACCTTAACTTGCACTACTAAAGTAAACCCTACTTCATGCATACTAATCCATGTCTGGGTTGAATAAGGAAAGGAAGGGAGATTGTATTGTCCAAGAGACTAGGCATCGAACCCGCATCTAGGTTGAAAAGGGGAAAATCAGTAGCTAAGGAATGAGTCTCGTGTCTCTTGGTTGAAGAAGGGTACAAAGGCGTGACAACACAATAGAGAATGACCAGGACGATCAGTTTGTTGTCCTCACATAGGAAAAAGGCGGCTAATGAGAACAAAAATGGGACGTAATCCACATATGCTGCCTGGATATTTGTTGCTCTGGGCAACCATACCTCCCTCACCACTCTATGCGTCTGTGGAGGTACATCGTACTGGTGCGCCCACTGTCCGAATGGGCCTCCCATGCTCTTATTGCCACTTTTTTGCTGTTAGTATAACGCCAGCGGTCAAGTCAAGCAATGCTACTGCTAAAGTGATGCCACGTTTAACTAATGCCACACTCAATCTAATGCCACCAATAAATTTAAGAAATGTCATTTAATGTCACTGGATTATTTCAAGGTTAGCTGTTGATTGTGGATGTATTAAAGATTTTTCAGCTAAGGCATTCTAATGCTGTTGCACACCCAGTATACCAATGATGAATCTTGTTACTACCTTCAGATTTTTGCACTGTTAATGCTTATATATTACATACCTCGATTTAGTTAATAATATTTACCTTGAAGGTACATGGTTTGCAATTTTTTATACTGTCATTAGTTAATAATGCTAGTTACCTTCATACTTTTGTATTTGGTTTAATGCTCTTGCACAGCTAGTATACCAATGCTGAAACTTGTTACCTTTACATTTTGTATTGTTAATTATTATAGAAATCTTCTAGTGCTAGAGCTTATGGAAATCTGTTCAGTAAAACCATTGTATTGTACCCTTTAATAAAATAACTACTCCACTGTTGCACTAGCCACCGGATTAGTCTATATTTGTACTATTCAAATGGTGTTGCATTAGCGTATGGACATATATAAAGTGTGGCAAGATTTCCCAGATATGTGCTCAAGAAAACTACTACATGTTTTTCTAAATACTAGACGTTTGGGTACTTTAAATTGAACTGCGAAAACGTATTATATTAAGGAACAGAGAGTGTAGAGTTTGCTCAAATTATCCCTGTAAAGATAGTCACACCTTTGTTAAAATTAATGTTCATTATGTTATCGGAGGAGGTCTGTATGTTTTTCTCTAATGCTTGTCGACTACATACCCGACATCATGATGTAATGTTAAGTCATTTCCTTTTGTATAGTGTCACTGAATTGTTAAGGCGGTGATGGCATTTTATTTTAGTCAAACTGCACAAAATATGCTTAAAAGAAGAGGAAAGGTCAGGAATGGCTCAATTTTTCAGAAAAAACTATGTATGCCTTCCTGACATCAGCCGATGTTGCCTTATTTATTCCTTCAAACAGGTGGTTAGAAACAGTCTTGCTACCTTTTCCCATTAAGAAATTGGAATGCTTATATTTGTGAGTCTATGCTTCAACTAGTGCCACTTTTATAGTAATCACACTTTCAATATCTATGCAAACAGGGATGCTCGATTTTAGTGGAACTGCACAAAATGTCCAAATGGTTCAACATTAGGAGCATGTTCTCTTCCAAACCTTTATATCCAATTGGTGGCACTATGAGCTGTTCATTACGAAGGTGCATGGTTTGCTACTCTTTTTTGTACTATCATTAGATAGTAATACTAGTGGTTTGCATGTGAATTTATTGGCAGGGTGGACCTACATTGGAGGTGCAGGACATGATTCAATGGTTGGATGCTCAATTTTGGTTGTATCGATTGCACCTCTTCCATCACTGCGAACATAGATATCATTGGTCTGATGAAGAATAGGCACTATATTTCTACTCTGAACGAGCAAATCAATTCAGTATGAAATTGTCCAGGGCAAAACATGACTGTATCAAATTGTCCAGGGTAAAACATGACTGTATCAAATTGTCCAGTGCAAAACATGACAGATGCTAAGCGGAAGAGACATGTTTAAACCGAAAATACAAGGTGGGGTATATGTTTACTAGATGCTTGATATTTGTGCAGACAGAGATATCTGCCCTTTGCTATTTGGCAAACAAACAAAGTGACCGCAATTTTGGTTGAATTGCACAAGAGAATAGTATAGTCACTGCATGCAGTGCCATTTGAAAATAGACACGGAAAGATTGGATAGTCACTTCATGGATTGTAGAAAAGTAGTATTGTACTATTTATCGGCCAACACTAGGTGCTTCATTGCTTTGGTCTGATTATACAATGGGCATCATTTTGCCTAAGTTAAAGTTTGTATTCCGAAAATAGTCTCGCCGTGTGATCGAGAGAAGATCAAATCATATTGCAGTGGATGTTCCTCCGTCATGTGTGGTTCATTCTCATGGTTCCAACTGTTGGTGAAACCACTTACGTTTTCAAGAGGAATTGTAGACTTCACAAACAAATTTGTCTTTCACTATGTACTGAATGTTGGCCAAGAGAAGCATCCATGTTAGTAGGAAGAACAGATGTTTTTTCTAGATCTTTGCTTTTGGAGCTACATATTTGTATATGATCTGTGAATCATTGAGATGCATTCACATGTTGATCTTATGTATGGGAATCGTACTAGTTAATTTTGAATTTGGGCTACTAATGTGAACATATTACAATGCCAGGCATGTGAGTCTCATGTGAACATTTCGAACGGATCGGCTCTTACTGTTGTGCACAGCATGATCCTTATTTCTGTGTTACCAGTGTTTACAAGTTACTAACAATTTCTTATTTCTGTTCGCTCAGTGTTTACAAGTTACTGATCGATCACTAGCTAGCCTACTAATGCGCTCCTGGCAATTTTAGTTGTGACGCAAGATCCGAAGTGGTAGTTTTTTGAATAAAAATGCCTACCTCTGAAGAAACTGACAAGCTACTCTGAAGAAAATGCCATGCGAATCTGAAGAAACTGCCAGCAAAAACGTTCGCAAATGCCTTATCTCCCAGTGAATGTTCACCAGCTAATGCGATCCTACACGTACACCATCCGACCTACTCGATCCTACATGTACACTATCCGGCCTACTCGACCCTATATGGATAAATAGCAGATCACGCACATACTACCTCCTTTCCGGTTTGCAGGGCTCAATTCAAAAAACGACATACTCGATCCTACACGAATAAATAGCGGATCACGCATGTACTACCTCCTTTCCGATTTGCAGGGCTTAATTCAAAAATCTCACCAATCAAGGTAGATGATGAGTGGTGGAATCATTTTTGACAAGGAGGGAGTACCTCATCTGGATGATTCGAGTGCACTCGTTTAGCCGTCATGCCGGTGTGTGACCCAGCACAGACAGGACACACCACTGACGGGACAGGACGACACAGTCATAATTTCAGTTTTTCTAGTTTTCCACGGCAAGCTGGCGCGCTAAGCCATGCCTACTTATGCATTGAATTCCGATGGCCACAATGACTGTCACGTTTCCCGCGACACACTGGTTCACCTACCTTTCGCCTATAATTACTGTTTCCCGGGCTTCTCCGGTGGCCCATCACCCAACTCGCCCTATCCTCATAAGCCCCCACCGGCCCGATGTCGCTCGCCACTTATCCTCTCTCTCGCCACGTCTGCCATGCCCCCGCCCGTCCGTGATAGGCGACGCCGGAGGCGGTCACCGCCGGAACTAGTGTCCAGTTTTTCATCGGAAGGCGGATAGAGGGAGGAGGCATTCTATCAGTCTTTAGATGGCAATACGGAGTATGAGGAGTTGTTGGAGCGCGACCGCCTTGTGGAGGAGCAGCGTATCGCCGATTTGCACCGCCAGCAAGACATGGAGCAGCAGCGCACCGACGCTCTGAGTCGCGAGCAGAGCACCCGCAGCTGGGCCGACTACGTGGAGGTCGGCGCCTGGCAAATATCCCTGGAGGCTGTCGGGCACGCACGCGTTCGCGATGCCGAATTTTACTACCAGCTCGTCAAGTGTGTTTCCCGCTTAGAAGCCGAAGTTTCGGTGGACCACACCGGCATGGAAAGGGCCAACGCGCACGAGCAACGTGCCCTATCGCACCTCTGGCAAGTCCGACGCGGGGCGGAGGACGCCGGTGCCGGCTTTTAGCGTGTACTGCAGATGGCGGTCGGCGTCGTCTAGTTAGCTAAGAGTAAGTTAGTACTTGTACACTACTAGAGTATTAGTGGGAGTAGATAGTTAACTTGGATATGATGGTTGTCAACGTGGAAGTTCAGTACTCTATATCTGGATCAGACCAGTTACTTTGCTCTAAATGTTGAACTTTCCGTTTAAACGTATGGAATGGGTTGTTATTTTTTTAAATGGGTTGTATTTGTCTGCCACGGGTTTAGAGGCTGACTTGTGGGCCTACTAGTTTGACGTGTGATGTCTACTACACAACCTTCTTCTTGTAGACATTGTTGGGCCTCCAAGTGCAGAGGTTTGTAGGACAGTAGCAAATTTCCCTCAAGTGGATGACCTAAGGTTTATCAATCCGTAGGAGGCGTAGGATGAAGATGGTCTCTCTCAAGCAACCCTGCAACCAAATAACAAAGAGTATCTTGTGTCCCCAACACACCCAATACAATGGTAAATTGTATAGGTGCACTAGTTCGGCGAAGAGATGGTGATACAAGTGGTATATGGATGGTAGATAAAGGTTTTTGTAATCTGAAAATATAAAAACAGCAAGGTAACTAATGATAAAAGTGAGCACAAACGGTATTGCAATGCGTTGAACAAGGCCTAGGGTTCATACTTTCACTAGTGCAAGGTCTCTCAACAATAATAACATAATTGGATCACATAACTATCCCTCAATATGCAACAAAGAGTCACTCCAAAGTCACTAATAGCGGAGAACAAACGAAGAGATTATGGTAGGGTACAAAACCACCTCAAAGTTATTATTTCCAATCAATCCGTTGGGCTATTCTTATAAGTGTCACAAACAGCCCTAGAGTTCGTACTAGAATAACACCTTAAGACACAAATCAACCAAAACCCTAATGTCACCTAGATACTCCAATGTCACCTCAAGTATCCGTGGGTAAGATTATATGATATGCATCACACAATATCATATTCATCTATTCAACCAACACATAGAACCTCAAAGAGTGCCCCAAAGTTTCTACTGGAGAGTCAAGATGAAAACGTGTGCCAACCCCTATGCATAGGTTCATGGGCGGAACCCACAAGTTGATCACCAAAACATACATCAAGTGAATCAATAGAATAACCCATTGTCACCATGGTTATCCCACGCAAGACATACATCAAGTGTTCTCAAGTCATTAAAGACTCAATCCGATAAGATTACTTCAAAGGGAAAACTCAATCCAATACAAGAGAGTAGATGGGGAGAAGAAACATAAGATCCAACTATAATAGCAAAGCTCGCGATACATCAAGATCGTACCACCTCAAGAACACGAGAGAGAGAGAGATCAAACACATAGCTACTAGCATCCCCAAGCTTAATTCCTGCTCGCCCTCGAGTAGGTAAATGATAAAAACAGAATTTTTGATGTGGAATGCTACCTAACATATTTATCCATGTAGTTCTCGTTATTGTGGCAAGAATATTCATATCTATAAGATTCAAGACAAAAGTTTAATATTGACATAAAAATAATAATACTTCAAGCATACTAACTAAGCAATCATGTCTTATCAAAATAACATGGCCAAACAAAGTTCATCCCTACAAAATCATATAGTTTGGTCATGCTCCATTTTCGTCACACAAGAATGCTCTCATCATGCACAACCCCGATGACAAGCCAAGCAATTGTTTCATACTTTTGATGTTCTCAAACTTTTTCAATCTTCACGCAATACATGAGTGTGAGCCATGGACATAGCACTATAGGTGGAATAGAATGGTGGTTGTGGAGAAGACAAAAAGGAGAAGATAGTCTCACATCAACTAGGCGTATCAATGGGCTATGGAGATGCCCATCAATAGATATCAATGTGAGTGAGTAGGGATTGCCATGCAACGGATGCACTAGAGCTATAAATGTATGAAAGCTCAACAAAAGAAACTAGTGGGTGTGCATCCAACTTGCTTGCTCACGAAGACCTTGGGCACTTGAGGAGGCCCATTGTTGGAATATAATAGCCAAGTTCTATAATGAAAATTTCCCACTAGTATATGAAAGTGACAAAACAAGAGACTCTCTATCATAAAGATCATGGTGCTACTTTGAAGCACAAGTGTGGTAAAAGGATAGTAGCATTGTCCCTTTTATTTATTTTTTATTTTTTTATTTGGCCTTTCCTTTTTTATTTGGCCTTTCTTTTTTATTTGGCCCTCTTTTTTGGCCTTTTTTGGGACAATGCTCTATGAATGATGATCATCACACTTCTATTTACTTACAACTCAAGAATTACAACTCGATACTTAGAACAAGATATGACTCTATATGAATGCCTCCGGCGGTGTACCGGGATTGCGATGAATCAAGTGTGGCATGTATGAAAAATTATGAATGGTGGCTTTGCCACAAATACGATGTCAACTACATGATCATGCAAAGCAATATGACAATGATGATGCGTGTCATAATAAACCGAATGGTGGAAAGTTGCATGGCAATATATCTTGGAATGGCTATGGAAATGCCATAATAGGTAGGTATGGTGGCTGTTTTGAGGAATATATAAGGAGGTTTATGTGTGAAAGAGTGTATCATATCACGGGGTTTGGATGCATCGGCGAAGTTTGCACCAACTCTCAATGTGAGAAAGGGCAATGCACGGTACCGAAGAGGCTAGCAATGATGGAAGGGTAAGAGTGCGTATAATCCATGGACTCAATATTAGTCATAAAGAACTCATATACTTATTGCAAAAATCTACAACTCATCAAAAACCAAGCATTACGCGCATGCTCCTGGGGGATAGATTGGTAGTAAAAGACCATCGCTCGTCCCCGACCGCCACTCATAATGAAGACAATCAAATAACACCTCATGTTTCAAATTTTTTACACAATGTTTACCATACGTGCATGATACGGGACTTGCAAACTTCAACACAAGTATTCCTCAAATTCACAACTACCCAACTAGCACAACTTTGATATCACTATCTCCATATCTCAAAACAATCATCAAGTATCAAACTTCTCTTAATATTCAATGCACTTATATGAAAGTTTTTATTATATCCCTCTTGGCTGCCCATCATATTAGGACTAATTTCATAACCAGAGCAAACTACCATGCTGTTTAGGACTCTCAAAATGATATAAGTGAAGCATGAGAGTTCATCTATTTCTTCAAAATAAAACCACCGCCGTGCTCTAAAAAGATATAAGTGAAGCACTAGAGCAAATGACAAACTACTCCGAAAGATATAAGTGAAGATCAATGAGTAGTCGAATAATTATGCAACTATGTGAAGACTCTCTAACATTTAAGAATTTCAGATCTTGGTATTTTATTCAAACAGCAAGCAAAACTAAATAAAATAAAATGACGCTCCAAGCAAAACACATATCATGCGGTGAATAAAAATATAGCTCTAGGTAAAGTTACCGATGAACGAAGACGAAAGAGGGGATGCCATCCGGGGCATCCCCAAGCTTAGGATCTTGGTTGTCCTTTAATATTACCTTGGGGTGCCTTGGGCATCCCCAAGCTTAGGCTCTTGCCACTCCTTATTCCATAGTCCATCAAATCTTTACCCAAAACTTGAAAACTTCACAACACAAAACTTAACAGAAAACTCGTAAACTCCGTTAGCAAAAGAAAACAAAACACCACTTCAAGGTACTGTAATGAACTCATTCTTTATTTATATTGGTGTTAATCCTACTGTATTCCAACTTCTCTATGGTTTATAAACTCTTTTACTAGCCATATATTCATCAAAATAAGTAAATATCACTCTGTCAAAAACAGAACAGTCTGTAGTAATCTGTAACTAATGCAAACTTCTGGAACCCCAAAAATTATAAAATAAATTGTTGGACGTGAGGAATTTATCTATTAATCATCTTCAAAAAGAATTAACTAAATATCACTCTCCAAATAAAAATGGAAGCAATTCTCGTGAGCGCTAAAGTTTCTGTTTTTAAAGCACGATCGCAAAGACTTTCCCTAAGTCTTCCCAAAGGTTCTACCTAGAACAAACACTAATTAAAACATAAAACTACATCTAAACAGAGGCTAGATGAATGTAGCGACCCGACCTCAGACGTTCAAGTCTCTGTGCTTAAGTGTCATCCCTGGATCCGTATGCTGACACACAGTACTCGAGGATTTATAACAGAGGTAAATCACATGTATAAAGTAACATAAATACTATTACCTCAATCCAAATAGCGGAAGTAACAAGGTTGTGGATTCCCATCAACACCAGCGGCAAAGTTGAGTGTAGAAATCGTAACCCTAACGTATCACTTACTCGTCGTAAGATTCCTGCAACATGAGACGTTGCAGCCACAAAGGGTCAGTACATTGAATGTACTGGCAAATTCACACCATAGGATAATGATGAATAATAACAATCACTACATGCATATATGGCTGGTGGAGGCTGTAGGGTTAATATGTTTTGCAAAAAGCCAATTTTTCCCTACTGCAAAGGAATAAATTTTATTTAAGTACAAAGTTTGTTGAAAACATTGAGAAGGTAAACCCCCTCTCAATCCCAATTAAAAGTAATCATTAACAACCCACCAAATTAATTATAGAGTGATGAGATCAACATGATAATCCAAGAACCAGATACTCAAGATTGTCCATAACCGGGGACACGGCTAATCATGATTAGTTTGTACACTCTGCAGAGGTTTGCGCACTTTTCCCCATAAGACTCAATCTCTTCCGTTGGATTTCTCGCACTACATGGTGTTTGAGAAACGGATGACCGAGACACAGTCTTTCAGAAGCGTTAGCACCTTACGATGGGTAGACCGGTACACCTACATCCCCTACATCTGCTAGTCTACCACTGTAAGAGGTCACACGACTTAATCATCTATGCTAGAGCCCATAATAGCTTGTGGCTGCACACGGAAGTTTCTAGCATGAATAATCTTATGATCCGTTTGAGCCTGGGTGGTGGTCCATAAATAAAAACAGGCAATCGCTGGAATACCCAGGTGCCTCAATCCACCCAGATGTGTATTTAAGTTGCCACCTTAAGTTTAGCCATTAATTAAGCAATCTCACATCTTTCATGAATACACTCAAACCCAATCCTCGTCTATGAGCATAGCATGGCAATATAAGCATAACGTAATAGTAACTCCCAAGGTTTGAATGCAGGGCAATAGGTTCCTACCTCATCAACTACTTCCCAATACCCACATGTTATCAATCCTACTCATGCAATGTTTGAGGGTGAAACTAATGCATAAAAACTGGGTATGAAAGGGATATGATCAAAGTGTGAACTTGCATGTACTGTTGATGAAGATGATTCACACTCAAAACTCTTGATAGTTCTACTCGTCACACTCCGATCAATCTATCGTAAGCAAGCAATAGTAACCACACATAAGCAATCAAGCAAACGAATCGAAGAAAAGATCACGGAAAACTTCGAAAACAGGAAAATAACTCTTGCAACATAAAATAGTTTCTAACAGTACCAAAATTAGGTGGATTTTGCCTTATCAGAAAGTTTAGGTCAAGAGCTTCGCTTTGCAAAAAGAATCAACTCAAACGGAGTTACGAAACTCAAGTTATGAGCAAAAGAAGTTTGAATATGAATCTGAACAAATTTCGACATTTGAAAATTTCAAAGAGTTGACGTGACAGGTTAACTGAATAGGTGAAAACAAGACGAAACTATAGGTGTCGGTTTCATCTAATTTGGATGAACGAGTAAAAAGTTATGACTATTTGAAAAATCAGGGCCAAGCTGTTTTATGGAAGTAAAATAACTAAGGCTGAGAAAATTCTATGTCTAAAGTATAAATACAGAGACTAATTGATAATCTAATTATTCTACCGTACTAGTCTAGAAATAATAAGTTAGGGAAGTATATATGAAGAAAGATACCTTTATAAGGTTAGAGGAAAAAAATGACTTCGGAGAGAGGAGACAATTTCGAGAAGTTCCGCCGAAGAAAAAAATAATTTTTCTTTAGTGAATCTAGTCAAACCAAAATATTGATTTAACCCGAATCGGATGATTTTTGAAAGCTCTATGGGTCTATATTTATTAGTGGAAAAGAGACCTAGAGGTCAAAGGCTAGGCAATGTGGAACTAAACGTAAATGAAAAGAAAAGAAATAGAGAAGAAAAGAGGCGGCTCACATGGGCCTAAATGCCTTCCGCCGGTCGCGCACAAGCTGCGGCTGCAACTTTTTTTTAAACAAAATTCGGCCTAAGGAAAAAAAATGAAAAGGCTGGCTGGGCCTGGCCCATATAGGAGAGAAGAAAAACTAAAATGATGGGGCGCCCGATGCCACTATGTAGCGCACATGGGCGACAAATAATTATGGGCCGCACGTATAGTTTTTTTTAAATAGAAACAGAAAGGGAAACTGAATAACGAAAATAAAATAAAAATTTTATATAGGCAAATTATATATCCAAATTTTTAGAAAAAGATTTTTTACGACATGAACATTTTTCTAACGTCAAATAAAATCCGCAGAAATTCAAATAATTCAAATAGTGTTTCTGCTCTAATAAAATCCAATAAAAATCATTTTAAAAATAGCAAAATAATTTCAAATTTAATTATGTCCAATTTTATGATGTAGGGAATCATTTTACCCTAATTTATGTATATTTTATTTTTGGAGAAAAATAATTTAAATACAACCCAAATAACTTCAAATTGAAAATAATTTCCAAAAGGACTTTGAATTTGATCCTTTTTAAACTTCCAACTCATATTTCATATGTTTTGAAGAAGTCATTTTATCTTCGCTCGTGAAAATCATTGAGTTGCTTAAAGTTTCTGAATTGGAAAATATTTCCAAATGGAATTCAAATATTTCAAAAACACCATTTTCATTTATTTAAATGGAAGAAGTCATGTCATCTTCTCTCCAGGGTTTTATGATGAAAAGAATTTGAATTCACGGAGATCATAAATGCAAAAATGAAAGTTTGGGAAAGTCCTTTTATTCCCTCTCATTTAACTTTCAAAAAGGTTTTGAATTCACTCACTTTCAGTCAATCAATCACTCAACAATCAAACAAAAATCAAATCTATCTATTTATTTATTATAACATTCCAAAATTTAGAATTTTGGGATGTTACAAACCTACCACCCTTAAAATGAATCTCGTCCTCGAGATTCGGAGAGGCTAGAAAGAAATAGGTTGGGTCAGGGGGTCTTCTCGAAATCCATCGATCATCACAAGGGGTCTGGGGTGCTACCACCCTTAGAAACATGGTTACTATTCCATGTAAACTCATTTACTCCTCCTTATTCTTGACGGGGCCGGTCTTCTCAAATTCTCAGGAAAATTCCTTCTCCGGGCTCTTCCGGTAGTGGCATAACCTTTACCGCAATTCTTCTATCCTTTCATCTTGGTAAGGTTCTTCCATGACTGGGTCTTCTTAGCTGACGGGTCTGGCGACAAAACTAAACAACTATCGATATCTCATGGTGGTCATCAATTCATGGTTTCTCCTGCAGGGAAGGGGTCTGGTTGATCCTCACCGTATAACCTACGGTTGGCAAAAGCTTCCTTTTACTAGGGAAAAATTGCTATACCATTCTAAGGTTTAAACAAGGTTTTGATCGTCATCTCTCTACTATAGGTAAGTCACTCGGATTTACGATCCCATATAGCAAGGCGAATGATAAAAGTAAGTCGGTATGGTGATCAATCCATCCCGCACCCAAATCATTACCATGTATATGGTTTACTGAATCTCGCATTCTAACACTCGGCCATCCTCACAAGAATTGCAGAATTTCTCTTGTCGTCGAACTGGGTTCGGATAAATCCATGGATTCTGCAAGCCAAACAATCATCTATTGTTCCTTCACCACTCCCAGGTTTTGCGTTACTCCTATAAAATCGTCGGCGGGTAAGGTCGTAATCTCTTCCAGGGTTTTTCCTTCAGCAAGAGTGTGCTTGCTTCTTGGCAGGTCCTGGGGCCTGTGGGTTATGGCCCATCTCATCACTTGTAAACCTTGAACTCGTCCTCGGGGCAACTGATCGTTATTCCAACTTCCAGCTTCCTAGCATACTTAAAATCCATCCAATTGTATTGTATCCCTTCCTTATATTTTTACAAGACTAAGACGTGCTTACTCAAACTCATCATGGAGTTGCAATTGCTCCATATTTCCAACATCATACCTCCTTTATCCAATAGTACTTCATCTCTTCATACTCTTGGGGATATCCCACATACCGAGATAAAACTTATACTTATGAAGTCCACTCTGTGGTACATCATTATCCTTTCCAAGGGTCAAATCTCCTCACAGGGTACTACCACCCTTGAATGTTCCAACCATCCATAGACCATATTTCTCATATCCTCGAAAATGGTCAAACTCTTTCTTCATAGGGTAAAATCCAATCAGTACCAACGAGGCTAACTTAATTGATTCTCCAATGATTACAATCTCCTGCTTTTCCATTACATGCCTCAACTCAACACCTCAATACAAAAAGAGTTGTTCCCACTACTTCTACTACTACATTTCTTTGTTGCAAACTCAACTATTTAGCTCAAGGCTCCTTCTCTTTGGGACAATCTCTGGCAGAGTGCCCTACTTCATTACAGCAGAAACATATTACTTCTGACAAGTCTCGAGGTTTCCTTTTTGGGCAACGACTGAGGTAGTGCCCTGACTCCTTGATCACATTTGGTCCAAACAACTGACAGTCTCCAACTTCATCCCACATCAACGGTGTATGGCTCCTTCTCCCATACAAAGCTTCAAAAGGGGTCATCTTCAAACTGGCTTGGTAACTGTTGTTGTATGAGAACACCGCGTAAGGTAGGTTATCATCCCTACTAGATCCATAATTTAGCGCACACACTCTCAGCATGTCCTCCAGAATCTGATTGACTCTCTCGGTCTATCCATCTATCTGCGGATGAAAGGCTGTACTGAACTCTAGCCTAGTACCCAAAGTCTGGTGCAGCTGATTCCAAAACTTTGAGGTAAACTGTGTTCCTCTATCTGATACGATGGTCCTCGGAACCTCATGCGGACATATGATCCTGGTCATATATATCTTGACCAACTTCGCACTTGTATAGGTGGTTTTCACTGGGATAAAGTGAGCCACTTTGGTCAAGCGAATCAGCTACTACCCAGATAGAATAATATCCCGATCGGGTTCTGGGAAATCCGGTAATGAAATCCATGACAAGCTTATCCCACTTCCATTCGGTTATCGACATAGGCTGTAGTAATCCTGCTGGCTTCTGATGCTCTGCCTTTACTCTCTGGCATACATCACCTACGACTACATACTCCGCAATATCCTTATTCATACCAGTCCACCAGAAACGCATCCTTCAAATCCAAATACATCTTGGTGTTTCCAAGGCGAATCGAGTATGGTGAGTCATGAGCCTCCTGAAGTATTAACTTCCTGATCTTTGCATTATTGGGCACATATACACAGTCCTCGAACCATAAGGTGTCGTGCTCATCCTTACGAAAACCTTTGGCCTTTCCTTTTCTCATCCTCTCTTTTACCTCAGAAATCTCTTTGTCATCCTTCTGAGCTTCACGGATCTTTCCCAACAATGTAGACTGAACTTCCATTGCTGCAACAAAACCTTTGGGAACAATCTCCAATGGAAGTTCCCTGAGATCCTCGGCTAACTCCTTTGGTAATCCTCTGATTATGAGGGTATTCGTCCTTGTTTTCTTTATGGTTGTGTCCTATTTCTCCACAAAGCTTGTATGCACAAGGTTTCTTCATATCCTTTCCATAAGGCCTCAATTTCTAGGACACAAGCCAAGACTTTAACAAAGTCCACTTAAATTCCATCCAAGTGGTTACTCCTTGCCATCCATTGATGGTTTGGTACATCCTCTACCAGGTAGTGGCACATCTTTCAAAGCACTCAAGAGCATGTTGGGCCATATCGTTTCCGATTATAGTGTTATTCTCCATATGATCCTCCATGTTCCGAATCCATCGGTCTATCTCCAATTGACTCAACGGTCCAGAAAATATGGTTTCATCTCCATTCATCCTCTATTGGGTCAGGCGTTTGGGGTGGGGTAAGAGAGATAGAGAGGGATACACACAATACAAACAAAAGTTTTGAAAAGATAGATTTTTATTGTGGCTGTCGGAAAAACATCAAACAAATGATAGCTCACAATCGTCACATTTAACGTAGGGATATAACTGGGGTTTGGTCTTCTAAAAGTCAACATCGCCAAACTCTTCAAGTCTTGTTCATGTCTCCGATGGCTTCTTCCGATCGTGCTTGTCTTTCACAAGTTCTTTTGCCAGATCATCTCTATTGACGCGAAGTCTCTCATGACGTCCTTTAATATTTCTGGAGTTGCGTTCCAAACTTCTGGGTTTCAACATCCTTGGCATGAACCATGGTCCTACTGTCCTTCAGTTCCTGACGAATCTCCTGTATCTCAAGGTTTTATTCCGCTAGCTTGGCTACTTCAGCTTCTTGCTCCTAAGTTCTTCACGAAATGCTTTCTCGTCAAATACGGCTTCCTGCAGGTCCATCTTAAAATCCTTGATGTAATACTCCAGATCCTGGTGATACACCAGCTAAGATTAAAACTTCCTCTCTTGCTGATAGGTGCTCCATCAGCCTTCTACCATCCAACCCTTTTGAAAAAATGCATGCTTAACTCAGCACGGTGATAATAGCATAAGCGGCGATAACTCCATGGTTAGCCATGTCTACGCCCATGTTACTGCCATGAGCTTTCATTCCATAATTGATATCTCCTAGCTTGGGGTTTTATTTACAAAAACTTTGAGTTATAATGCTCCATGTTCCGTCTTTCTCCAGCACACCTTGATCTCGGGTATTGACAGTTTCCATAGTCTGCCAAGTTCCATAAGGGTAGTCTTCCTAGTCATACTAATCGAGAAATTCTTCAGAGTCTTCAAATTCTCCTAGTCTTCAGAGTCTTCAACAGTTGTAGTTTCCATTATCATAATGTCTGGTAAAATCCTCTTCATTCCGAATGGTTTCAGTTTTCCGATATCTTGTACTTCTTGGAGTGGTCTCATCAGTCGAATCTTCATGTGGTCAAAAGGGAAAAGGGGGTATGGTCTCACTAAAAGGGGATATTTGAATAAGCTCAGAAGAGAAGAGAGGTAAAAGATCTTTTTGAAAGGGAAAGTTGTAGAGAAAAATCTTTGCTATGGGCTTGCCAGTTTCTAGGGGTCACGTCCTACGGTCAACATGTGCTCTGATACCATCTTGTAGCGACCCGACCTCAGACGGTCAAGTCTCTGTGCTTAAGTGTCATCCCTAGATCGGTATGCTGACACACACAGTACTTGAGGATTTATAACAGAGGTAAACACATGTATAAAGTAACATAAATACTATTACCTCAATCCAAATAGCGGAAGTAACAAGGTTGTGGATTCCCATCAACACCAGCGGCAAAGTTGAGTGTAGAAATTGTAACCCTAATGTATCACTTACTCGTCGTAAGATTCCTGCAACATGAGACGTTGCAGCCACAAAGGGTCAGTACATTGAATGTACTGGCAAATTCACACCATAGGATAATGATGAATAATAACTATCACTACATGCATATATGGCTGGTGGAGGCTGTAGGGTTAATATGTTTTGCAAAAAGCCAATTTTTCCCTACTACAAAGGAATAAATTTTATTGAACTACAAAGTTTGTTGAAGACATTGAGAAGGTAAACCCCCTCCCAATCCCAATTAAAAGTAATCATTAACAACCCAACAAATTAATTATAGAGTGATGAGATCGACATGATAATCCAAGAACCAGATACTCAAGATTGTCCATAACCGGGGACACGGCTAATCATGATTAGTTTGTACACTCTGCAGAGGTTTGCGCACTTTTCCCCACAAGACTCGATCTCCTCCGTTGGATTTCTCGCACTACATGGTGTTTGAGAAACACATGACCGAGACACAGTCTTTCAGAAGCGTTAGCACCTTACGATGGGTAGACCGGTACACCTACATCCCCTACATCTACTAGTCTACCATTGTAAGAGTTCACACAACTTAATCAACTATGCTAGAGCCCATAATAGCTTGTGGCTACACACGAAAGTTTCTAGCATGAATAATCTTATGATCCCTTTGAGCCTGGGTGGCAGTCCATCAAGAAAAACAGGCAATCGCTGGAATACCCAGGTGCCTCAATCCACCTAGATGTGTATTTAAGTCGCCACCTTAAGTTTAACCATTAATTAAGCAATCTCACATCTTTCATGAATACACTCAAACCCAATCCTCGTCTACGAGCATAGCATGGCAATATAAGCATAACGTAATACTAACTCCCAAGGTTTGAATGCAGGGCAATAGGTTCCTACCTCATCAACTACTTCCCAATACCCACATGTTATCAATCCTATGCAATGTTTGAGGGTGAAACTAATGCATAAAAACTAGGTATGAAAGGGATATGATCAAAGTGTGAACTTGCTTGTACTATTGATGAAGATGATTCACACTCAAAACTCTTGATAGTTCTACTCGTCACACTCCGATCAATCTATCGTAAGCAAGCAATAGTAACCACACATAAGCAATCAAGCAAAAGAATCGAAGAAAAGATCACGGAAAACTTCGAAAACAAGAAAATAACTCTTTCAACATAAAACAGTTTCTAACAATGCCAAAATTAGGTGGATTTGGCCTTATCAAAAAGTTTAGGTCAAGATCTTCGCTTTGCAAAAAGAATCAACTCAAACGGAGTTACAGAACTCAAGTTATGAGCAAAAAAATTGAATATGAATCTGAACAAATTTCGAGATTTGAAAATTTCAAAAAGTTGACGTAACGGGTTAACTGGATAGGTGAAAACAAGACGAAACTATAGGCCTTGGTTTCATCTAATTTGGATGAACGAGTAAAAAGTTATGACTATTTGAAAAATCAGGGCCAAGCTGTTTTACGAAAGTAAAATAACTACGGTTGAGAAAATTCTATGTCTAATGTATAAATACAGAGACTAATTGATAATCTAATTATTCTACCGTACTAGTCTAGAAATAATAAGTTAGGGAAGTATATATGAAGAAAGATACCTTTATAAGTTAGAGAGAAAAAATGACTTCGGAGAGAGGAGACAATTTCCAAAAGTCCCGCCGGAGAAAAAAATATAATTTTTCTTTAGTGAATCTAGTCAAACCAAAATATTGATTTAACCCGAATAGGATGATTTTTGAAAGCTCTATGGGTCTATATTTATTGGTGGAAAAGAGACTTAGAGGTCAAAGGCTAGGCAATATGGGACTAAACATAGATGGAAAGAAAAGAAATAGAGAAGAAAAGAGGCGGCTCACATGGGCCTAAAGGCCGTCGGCCGGCCGCGCGCGCACGCTGCGGCTGCAACTTTTTTTTTAAACAAAATTCGGCCTAAGGAAAAAAAATGAAAAGGCTGGCTGGGCCTGGCCCATGTAGGAGAGAAGAAAAACTAAAATGATGGGGCGCCCGATGCTACTATGTAGCGCACGTGGGCGACAAATAATTATGGGACGCACGTACAGTTTTTTTTAAATAGAAACAGAAAGGGAAACTAAATAACGAAAATAAAATAAAAAATTTATATAGGCATATTATATATCCAAATTTTCAGAAAAAGATTTTCTACGACATGAACATTTTTCTAACGTCAAATAAAATCCACAGGAATTCATATAATTAAAATAGTGCTTCTACTCTAATAAAATCCAATAAAAATCATTTTAAAAATAGCAAAATAATTTCAAATTTAATTATGTCCAATTTTATGATGTAGGGAATCATTTTACCCTAATTTCTATATATTTTATATTTGGAGAAAAATAATTTGAATACAACCCAAATAACTTCAAATTGAAAATAATTTCCAAAAGGACTTTGAATTTGATCCTTTTAAACTCCCAACTCATATTTCATATGTTTTGAAGAAGTCATTTTATCTTCGCTCGTGAAAATCATTGAGTTGCTTAAAGTTTCTGAACTGGAAAATATTTCCAAATGGAATTCAAATATTTCAAAAACTCTTTTCATTTATTTAAATGGAAGAAGTCATGTCATCTTCTCTCCAGGGTTTTATGATGAAAAGAATTTGAATTCACGGAGATCATAAATGCAAAAATGAAAGTTTTGGAAAGTCCTTTTATTTCCTCTCATTTAACTTTCAAAAAGGTTTCAAATTCACTCACTTTCAGTCAATCAATCACTCAACAATCAAACAAACAATCAAATCTATCTATTTATTATAACATTCCAAAATTTAGAATTTTGGGATGTTACAATGAATTATTTATTACTAAACAGGAACAAAAAGCAAGGAACAAAAATAAAGTTGGGTTGCCTCCCAACAAGCGTTATCGTTTAACGCCCCTAGCTAGGCATGATGATTTCAATGATGCTCACATAAAGGATAAGACTTGAAACATAAAGAGAGCATTTGAAGAATATGACTAACACATTTAAGTCTAACCCACTTCCTATGCATAGGGATTTTGTTTGCAAACAACTTATGGGAACAATAATCAACTAGCATAGGAAGGCAAAACAAGCATAACTTTGAAACTTTAAGCACATAAGAGGAAACTTGATATTATTGTCATTCCTACAAGCATAAGTTCCTCCCTTATAATAATTTTCAGTAGCATCATGAATGAATTCAACAATATAACCAGCACCTAAAGCATTCTTTTCATGATCTACAAGCATAGAAAATTTACTACTCTCCACATAAGCAAGATTCTTCTCATTCGAAATAGTGGAAGTATCATAAGAAACTCGAATACTATAAATTGTTTCCACATTAAAAGAGTAATGTTCAGAAAAAGGGTAATCATAATCATGACAAGTTTTATAAATATAATCATCACTACCTTTTATAGCATATGTATCATCACAATAATTATCATAAGTAGTAACTTTGTTATCATCATAATCGATTGAGACCTCTTCCAAGATAGTGGAATCATCACTAAATAAAGTCATGACATCTCCAAATCCACTTTCATAATTATCATAATAAGATTCAACATCTTCGAAAATAGTGGGATCATTACTTCCTAAAGTTGACACTCTTCCAAACCCACTTTCATCAATATAATCATCATAAGTAGGAGGCATGCTATCATCATTATAAATTTGCATATCAAAACTTGGGAGACTAAAAATATTAATTGCAGCAAATATATTCTCAAAAACATCATCTTCATCAAACATAGCATCCCCAAGCTTGGGCCTTTTCATATCATAAGCATAATCACTCTCATCATTAATAGTATGGATAGCACCAATAGTATAGCAATTATCATATTCTTCCAAGTAAGTGCCAAAAAGATTTTCAAGATCATAAGAAGTATCATTATCTTCCACAATTAAATTTTCATGAGGCACAATAGTAATAGGAGCAGCATTATTTGGGAGAGATATCTTTTTACCTCTCTTCCTTTTTCTTTTCTTCTTCTTCACCACATCATGTGTGGGTTCAATCCTCTTTTTGGAGCTCCTTATTAATGAGATTGGTTGAATAGGAGGCTCCTCCTCGTTACCTGATTCATCATAAGAAATAATAGGAGGGTATTGGGAAGTCTCTTCCCTTTCATTAGTATTCTCTTCATCATCTATTTGTTTTCTTTTCTTTATGTAGTTGGCAATATAAGGATTTTCAATACAATTCACCGCACAATACATATAAATTTCCTCTAGATCAAAGCCAAGAAGTTTATCATGGGCAAATACTGGAAGATAGTTAGTTATATGTTTCATTTCTTCGTAACCCATAAGCAAACTAAGTTCATTATGATGTGCAAGAGAAATCAAGTAATCACAATTTTTGGAAACTATTAGATCATGAAACAATTTGCATCGGATGGTTAAATGACCATGTTCATTGCAAAGCTCACAAGTATGGCCAAGAAAGTTTAAATTTTCAGCACAAACATCTAGCGTTTCTTGCAACAATTTAGTTTCTAAGTACTTATGCCTCTTGCAAAATATATCTTCCCTAATTGGTGTGTACTTGCAAACCCAATGCACTCCACAAAAATTGACATGTTTATAGGAGACATTTTCATCATAACTAGTGCAATCATCATTAGTACTATGGATATTCAAGGAGTTCATACTAACGAAATTGCAATCATGCTCATAATTCAAAGATTTAGTGCCAAACATTTTAATGCATTCTTCTTCTAATACTTTGGCACAATTTTCTTTTCCATCATACTCACGAAAGATATTAAAAAGATGAAGCGTATGAGGCAAACTCAATTCTATATTTTTTTGTAGTTTTCTTTTTTAAACTAAACTAGTGATAAAACAAGAAACTAAAAGACTCGATTGCAAGATCTAAAGATATACCTTCAAGCACTCACCTCCCCGGCAACGGTGCCAGAAAAGATCTTGATGTCTACTACACAACCTTCTTCTTGTATACGTTGTTGGGCCTCCAAGTGCAGAGGTTTGTAGGACAATAGAAAATTCCCCTCAAGTGGATGACCTAAGGTTTATCAATCCGTAGGAGGCGTAGGATGAAGATGGTCTCTCTTAAGCAACCCTGCAACCAAATAACAAAGAGTCTCTTGTGTCCCCAACACACCCAATACAATGGTAAATTGTATAGGTGCACTAGTTCAGCAAAGAGATGGTGATACAAGTGGTATATGGATGGTAGATAAAGGTTTTTGTAATCTGAAAATATAAAAACAGCAAGGTAACTAATGATAAAAGTGAGCACAAACGGTATTGCAATGCGTTGAAACAAGGCCTGGGGTTCATACTTTCACTAGTGCAAGGTCTCTCAACAATAATAACATAATTGGATCACATAACTATCCCTCAACATGCAACAAAGAGTCACTCCAAAGTCACTAATAGCGGAGAACAAACGAAGAGATTATGGTAGGGTACGAAACCACCTCAAAGTTATTCTTTCCAATCAATCCGTTGGGCTATTCCTATAAGTGTCACAAACAGCCCTAGAGTTCGTACTAGAATAACACCTTAAGACACAAATCAACCAAAACCCTAATGTCACCTAGATACTCCAATGTCACCTCAAGTATCCGTGGGTATGATTATACGATATGCATCACACAATCTCAGATTCATCTATTCAACCAACACATAGAACCTTAAAGAGTGCCCCAAAGTTTCTACCGGAGAGTTAAGACCCCTATGCATAGGTTCATGGGTGGAACCCGCAAGTTGATCACCAAAACATACATCAAGTGAATCAATAGAATAACCCATTGTCAGCACGGTTATCCCACGCAAGACATACATCAAGTGTTCTCAAGTCATTAAAGACTCAATCCGATAAGATTACTTCAAAGGGAAAACTCAATCCATTACAAGAGAGCAGAGGGGGAGAAGAAATATAAGATCCAACTATAATAGCAAAGCTCGCGATACATCAAGATCGTACCACCTCAAGAACACGAGAGAGAGAGAGAGAGATCAAACACATAGCTACTGGTACATACCCTCAGCCCCGCGGGAGAACTACTCCCTCCTCGTCATGGAGAGCACCGGGATGATGAAGATGGCCACCGGAGAAGGATTCCCCCTCCGGCAGGGTGCCGAAACGGGTCTAGATTGGCTTTCGGTGGCTACGGGGGCTTCTGGCGGCGGAACTCCCGATCTATTGTGCTCCCTGATCGTTTTAGGGTATATGGATATATATAGGCGGAAGAAATACGTCAGGGGAGCCACGAGGGGCCCACGAGGGTGGAGGGCACGCCCTAGGGGGGTGGGCGCGCCCCTCTGCCTCGTGGCTCCCTCGTTTCTTTCCTGACGTGCACTCCAAGTCTATAGGGTAGCTTTCCTTCCAAAAATAACTTCTCCAAAAGGTTTCATTCCGTTTTGACTCCGTTTGATATTCCTTTTCTTCGAAACACTGAAACAAGGGAAAAACAGGAACTGGCACTAGGCTCTAGGTTAATAGGTTAGTCCCAAAAATAATATAAAAGTGCATAATAAAGCCCATAAACATCCAAAACAGATAATATAATAGCATGGAACAATCAAAAATTATAGATACGTTGGAGACGTATCAACGCGTACACGATCAGAAGATGATTGTACGTGGAGAGGATGACAGCAGGGACCCACCAAGGTCATGGCAGTACACAAGAAAGTGCCTCCTTATTTCAAGCTAATAAAAAATGGCTCCTCCTAATGGATTTCTGACATCTGAGTCCCATGCCATTGTCAATGTAGTCAATAAACAAGAGAATTGCACAACGAGCGGCTGACACCAGTGACCCAGCAGCTCGCCCAGTTATTTTTGTTTTGGGTTGATTTGATAAATGCCACTCCAAATTTGGTGATTCCGAGAAATGCCACTGCAATTTCCATGTTTTGAAAAATGCCATTTCATGCCATTTCCAATGGCATTTTTCAAAGCCTGGAGTGGCATTTTTCAAAGTTTGCAAAAATTGCAGTGGCATTTTTCAAAGTTTGGAAATTGCAGTGGTATTTTTATGAATCGCCATAATTGGAGTGTCATTTATCTAATTTGTTTTTGAGACGGAAGTAGGGTGTCAACTAGGCTATGTGGGGCACTCTGGCCTATCTAGACATGCTTTTCTTTTAAGTTTATCACAGCCTAGCCCAGTAGTATTTTTTTCTTTCTGAAAATGGCTAACCTAGTTTTTTTGTGATTTATCAAGTAAGTCACTTTGTTAGGCCTGTTGGGCTACAAATCTTGCAAGACGAGGAGAGCTTCATTCGGCTGGCCGAGAAAATGGCCTACCAGTAATGAGAAATGGGTTGTACATTTCTAAAACACATCAAACCGGCAATTAGTTTCAAATTTCTTTTTTTTTCATTTCAAGATTTTAAATTGCATTGATTTTTATGCGTGGACAATTTTCTGGATTTTATATTGATATACATTTATTTTTAAAATTAGTTTGAATGTGACTCAAAATTTCGAGATTAAAAATAGTTCGGACCGCATCGAAATATGAAAAATTTCGTATAATTTTTTAACCATGGCCACAATATGGGCTGTAATGCTAACAAAATGAATATGGGCTTCAAAAAAACCTTAAGAATTAGCAAATGGGCTGTAAATCAATAGAAATAATGGCAGATGGAATGTATGCAGTTTTCCATAGATTTGAGGCTTTTATAGAAAAAGGTTGACGCACAAGCAGTGACTGTTGGATGTCCATCCAACGGCAGTCGTGCTTCTTCAATCTCTGCTCTTCCTGCTCCAGCCGCTCAAACAAGCATTGACGGGACTGCCTGCTCCCTCCTCCTGCGGCGGGCTGTGCTACCGCGCAGGCCTCACCACCCCACCGTACTCCCATCGCTGGCCTAGCCATCCTGATGACCCACAAGTATAGGGGATCTATCATAGTCCTTTCCTTAAGTAAGAGTGTCGAACCCAACGAGGAGCAGAAGGAAATGATAAGCGGTTTTCAGCAAGGTATTCTCTGCAAGTACTGAAATAAGTGGTAACAGATAGTTTTCTGATAAGATAAATTGTAACGAGCAACAAGTAACAAGAGTAAATAAAGTGCGGCAAGGTGGCTCAATCCTTTTTGTAACAAAGGACAAGCCAGAACAAACTCTTATAATAGGAAAAGCGCTCCCAAGGACACACGGGAATATCGTCAAGCTAGTTTTCATCACGTTCATATGATTCGCGTTCGATACTTTGATAATTTGATATGTGGGTGGACCGGTGCTTGGGTGTTGTTCTTACTTGAACAAGCATCCCACTTATGATTAACCTCTATTGCAAGCATCCGCAACTATAACAAAAGTATTAAGGTAAACCTAACCATAGCATGAAACATGTGGATCCAAATCAGCCCCTTACGAAGCAACGCATAAACTAGGGTTTAAGCTTCTATCACTCTAGCAACCCATCATCTACTTATTACTTCCCAATGCCTTCCTCTAGGCCCAAATAATGGTGAAGTGTTATGTAGTCGACATTCACATAACACCACTAGAGGCTAGACAACATACATCTTATCAAAATGTCAAACGAATACCAAATTCACATGACTACTAATAGCAAGACTTCTCCCTTGTCCTCAGGAACAAATGTAATTACTCACAAAGCATATTCATGTTCATAATCAGAGGGGTAATAATATGCATATAGGATCTGAACATATGATCTTCCACCAAATAAACCAACTAGCATCAACTACAAGGAGTAATCAACACTACTAGCAACCTACTAGCACCAATCCCGGACTTTGGGACAAGAATTGGATACAAGAGATGAACTAGGGTTTGGAGATGAGATGGTGCTGGTGAAGATATTGATGGAGATTGCCCTCTCCCGATGAGAGGAGCGTTGGTGATGATGATGGTGATGATTTCCCCCTCCGCGAGGGAAGTATCCCCGGCAGAACAGCTCTGCTGGAGCTCTAGATTGGATCCGCCAAGGTTCCGCCTCGTGGCGGCGGAGTCTCGTCCCGAAAGGTTCCCTCTAAATTTTTTTTCTCATAGAAAGACTTCATATATGAGAAGATGGACGTCGGAGAGCCACCAGGGGGCCCATGAGGTAGGGGGGGCCCTGGGGGGGCGCCCCCCACCCTCGTGAGCAGAGTGTGGGCCCCTGGCCTTCATCTTTGGCGATGATTTTTCTTTATTTATTTTAAGATGTTTCGTGGAGTTTCAGGACTTTTGGAGTTGCGCGGAATAGGTCTCTAATATTTGCTCCTTTTCCAGCCCAGAATTCCAGCTGTCGGCATTCTCTCTCTTTATGTAAACCTTGTAAAATAAGAGAGAATAGCCATAAGTATTGTGACATAAAGTGAAATAACAGCCCATAATGCAATAAATATCGATATAAAAGCATGATGCAAAATGGACGTACCAACTCCCCCAAGCTTAGACCTCGCTTGTCCTCAAGCGAAAAGCCGATAACAATAAATATGTCCTCATGTTTAGAGGTAGAGGCGTCGATAAAAATAAAATACGGACATGAAGGCATCATGATTATTCTCATAACAGCAACATATATAGATTTTGTCATATGATTAATTATGTTCAAGTGATGATCTATTCACAATGCAAAAGTATAAATCATAAACCTTATTGGGCTTCGACAAACTATAATCTCAGTCATTGAAGCAATTGCAATTTATCATAACATCGGAAAGAGTCTGTGTCAGAGCTAAAAAGCAAGTCCACATACTCAACTATCATTTAGTCCTCCATAATTGCTAACACTCACGCAATACTTGTGGTTACGGAGTTTTAATCGGACACAGAGAAAGATAGGGGCTTATAGTTTTGCCCCACAACCTTTTACCTCAAGGGTAATGTCAACAATAATGGTTCATGCTCCCCTACATCCAATTAGATATATATATATATATCATGTTCTTTCCAACATGCTGAGCTTGCCAAAGGATAAAATGAAAAATAAAAGGTGAAGATCACCATGACTCTTGCATAAGGTAGAAGATAATAATAAAGGATGGGCCCTTCGCAGAGGGAAGCAGAGGTTGCCATGCGCTTTTACAGTTGGATGCATAAAATCTCAATGCGAAAGAACGTCACTTTATATTGCCCCTTGTGATATGAACCTTTATTATGCAGTCCGGCGCTTTTATTACTTCCACATCACAAGATCGTATAAAGCTTATTTCTCCCTCACCAATCAATCATACATATTTAGAGCAATTTTTATTGCTTTGCACCGATGACAACTTACTTGAAGGATCTTACTCAATCCATAGGTAGATACGATGGACTCTCATGGCAAAACTGGTTTAAGGGTATTTGGAAGCACAAGTAGTATTTCTACTTGGTGCTGAGAATTTGGCTAGCATGAGGGGGAAAGGCAAGCTCAACAAGTTAGAGGATCCATGACAACATACTTTATCTCAGATATAAGAAAGACATAACTCATTACGTTGTCTTCCTTGTCCAACATCCACTCTTTAGCATGTCATATTTTAATGAGTGCTCCCAATCATAAAAGATGTCAATGATAATATATCTATATGTGAAAACCTCTCTTTCCTTATTACTTCCTATTAATTGCAACAATGACCAAAGCTATGTCTGCCAATTCCCAACAACTTTTAATCATCATACTCTTTGTATGTGAAGTCATTACTCTCAATAAGATCAATATGAACTTTTTGTTTCTTTTATTCTTTTTCTCTTTTCTTTTATTCACCCAAGATCATGGCAAAGTAATCAAGCCCTTGACTCAACACTAATCTTTATTATATATAGCTCACGGACTCAATTACAAATAGAGATCATAAAGCAAAACTCAAAACTAGATCATGCCATAAACTTTATTCTACTAGATCAAGATACTTCTAATAGGATTGAACTAAGAAAAACGATAAAGATAGGAGTTGTGATGGTGATACGATACCGGGGCACCTCCCCCAAGCTTGGCAGTTGCCAAGGGGAGTGCCCATACCCATGTGATTATGTCTCCTTCTTTGTTGGTGAAGAAGACGGAGGTGATGGATAATCGCACATCGAGCGTAAGAGGTCCTCCAGCTTGCGAATAATGCCCTTGAGTGCGACAATATGCGCCTTCAACAAAATATTTTCTTGTGTGAGATACTTGTTTTGTATATGGGCTAACTCAATCATCTTGAAAGCTTCGATCTCAGTTGGGGTAAGAAGGTTATGATCAAGTTGAAGGATGTCTTTTGCTGCCGGAGCTTGATCCTCCGTGGCCTTCTTGATCCTTTCATCCTTGTTGACCCTCGTGGGTTCTTCCCTCTTCAGATCTATCTTCATTAGCCAAGCATCGTTGTCACCATTGTTGGAGGAGGGAGACGACATGATGCCTAGCCTGGAAAACCCTGACAGAAAACAGCTCGAAATAAGAACAGAGGAGGTTTGCGTGATACGGGAGTCAAAACCTTCGGGAGGTTATATAATGAATTTTTACTGACCAAAATACGTAATGTGCAAGAAAACGGAGTCCGGAAGGCACACGAGGTGCTCACGAGGTAGGGGGCGCGCCCAGAGGGGTAGGGCGCGCCCACCACCCTCGTGTCCTTCCCGGACTGCTACTTATTTTTTTATTTTTCTAAATATTCCAAAACGGAGAAATATTTCCTTAAAAATTGTTTTGGAGTCGGTTTACTTACCGTACCACATACATATTCCTTTTCGGAGTCTGAAACGTTCCGGAAAGTGTCCCTTATGTATTCCTCCGGGGTTACGGTTTCAATAATATTGGTTTCAACATTTATGGGACTACCTGAGATATAATGTTTAATTCTTTGACCGTTTACCACCTTCGGATTTGTGCCTTCAAAGTTGTTGATCTTTATGGCACCGGAACGATAGACCTCTTCGATAACATAGGGGCCTTCCCATTTAGAGAGAAGTTTTCCTGCAAAAAATCTTAAACGAGAGTTGTATAGCAATACATAATCACCTACATTAAACTCATGCTTTTGTATCATTTTGTCATGCCATCTTTTAACTTTTTCTTTAAACAACTTGGCATTTTCATAAGCCTGGGTTCTCCATTCATCAAGTGAGCTAATATCAAATAACCTCTTCTCACCGGCAAGTTTAAAATCATAGTTGAGTTCTTTAATAGCCCAATATGCCTTATGTTCTAGTTCGAGAGGTAAGTGACATGATTTTCCATAAACCATTTTATACGGAGGCATACCCATAGGATTTTTATATGCAATTCTATAGGCCCATAATGCATCATCGACTTTCTTAGACCAATTCTTTCTAGACCTATTAACAGTCTTTTGCAAAATTAATTTGAGCTCTCTATTGCTCAACTCTACTTGACCACTAGACTGTGGATGATAAGGAGATGCAATTCTATGATTAACATCATATCTAGCAAGCATTTTACGGAAAGCACCATGAATAAAGTGTGAACCACCATCAGTCATTAAATATCTAGGGACTCCAAACCTCGAAAAAATAACTTCTTTAAGCATTTTAATAGAAGTGTTATGATCAGCACTACTAGTTGGAATAGCTTCTACCCACTTAGTAACATAATCAACAGCAACTAGAATATGTGTGTATCCATTAGAGGCAGGAAAAGGTCCCATATAATCAAAGGCCCAAACATCAATTGGTTCAATAACAAGAGAATAATTCATAGGCATTTCTTCACGTCTACTAATATTACCAATTCTTTGACATTCATCACAAGATAAGACAAACTTACGGGCATCCTTGAAGAGAGTAGGCCAATAAAAACCAGATTGCAATACCCTATGTGCAGTTCTATCTCCAGCGTGGTGTCCTCCATAAGTCTCGGAATGACACTTGCGTAGGATCTGTTCCTATTCATGCTCAGGTACACAACGTCTAATAACACCATCTACTCCTTCTTTATAAAGATGTGGGTCATCCCAAAAGTAATGTCTCAAGTCATAGAAAAACTTTTTCTTTTGCTGGTATGTGAAGCTAGGTGGTATAAACATAGCAACAATATAATTAGCATAATCAGCATACCATGGGGTACTATGAGAAGTATTTATAACATTTAGTTGTTCATCAGGAAAGCTATCATCAATAGGTAGTGGGTCATCAAGAACATTCTCTAACCTAGACAAGTTGTCTGCAACGGGGTTCTCAGCTCCCTTTCTATCAACAATATGCAAATCAAATTCTTGTAGCAAGAGAACCCATCTAATAAGTCTAGGTTTAGTATCTTTCTTTTCCATAAGGTATTTAATAGCAGCATGATCAGTGTGAATAGTTACTTTAGAATCAACAATATAAGGTCTGAACTTATCACAAGCAAATACAACTGCTAAAAGCTCTTTTTCAGTAGTAGCATAGTTTCTTTGAGCATTGTCTAGAGTCTTACTAGCATAATGAATAACATTTAATTTCTTATCAACTCTTTGCCCTAGAACAGCACCTACAGCATAATCACTAGCATCACACATAATTTCAAAGGGTAAATTCCAATCAGGTGGTTGAACAACAGGTGCAGAGACTAATGCTTTCTTAAGTATTTCAAATGCTTCTACACAATCATCATCAAAGACAAATGGTATATCTTTTTGCAATAAATTAGTCAGAGGCCGAGAGATTTTTGAGAAGTCCTTAATGAACCTCCTATAAAAACCGGCATGACCAAGGAAACTTCTTATACCTTTGATGTCCTTGGGACATGGCATCTTCTCAATAGCATCGACCTTGGCTTTATCAACTTCAATACCTCTTTCAGAAACTTTGTGCCCCAAGACAATACCTTCATTAACCATAAAGTGGCACTTTTCCCAATTCAAGACAAGATTAGTTTCTTCACATCTCTGCAAAACTCGATCAAGATTGCTCAAGAAATCATCAAAAGAGGAACCATATACGGAAAAATCATCCATGAAAACCTCACAAATCTTTTCACAAAAGACAGAGAATATAGCCATCATGCATCTTTGAAAGGTAGCAAGTGCATTACATAAACCAAAAGGCATACGTCTATAAGCGAAAGTACCAAAAGGGCATGTAAAAGTAGTCTTTGATTGATCTTTAGCCGACACAGGTATTTGAGAGAAACCAAAATAACCATCTAGAAAGCAATAGTGTGTGTGTTTGCGTAATCTTTCTAGCATTTGATCAATAAACGGTAAGGGGTAATGATCTTTCTTAGTAGCTTTATTTAATTTGCGGAAATCAATTACCATCCTATAACCTGTGATAATTCTTTGTGGAATCAATTCATCTTTATCATTAGGAACAACAGTAATACCTCCCTTCTTAGGGACACAATGGACAAGACTTACCCACTGACTATCACAGGACTTTGAGACAAGAATTAGATACAAGAGATGAACTAGGGTTTGGAGATGAGATGGTGATGGTGAAGATGTTGATGGAGATTGCCCTCTCCCGATGAGAGGAGCGTTGGTGATGACGATGGTGATGATTTCCCCCTCCGGGAGGGAAGTATCCCTGGCAGAACAGCTTTGCCGGAGCTCTAGATTGGATCCGCCAAGGTTCCGCATCGTGGCGGCGGAGTCTCGTCCCGAAAGGTTCCCTCTGATTTGTTTCTCATCGAAAGACTTCATATAGGAGAAGATGGACGTCGGAGATCCACCAGGGGGCCCACAAGGTAGGGGGCGCGCCCTAGGGGGGGCGCCCCCCACCCTCGTGAGCAGGGTGTGGGCCCCCTGGCCTTCATCTTTGGCGAGGATTTTTCTTTATTTATTTTAAGATGTTCCATGGAGTTTCAGGACTTTTGGAGTTGCGCAGAATAGGTCTCTAATATTTGCTCCTTTTCCAGCCCAGAATTCCAGCTGCCGGCATTCTCCCTCTTCATGTAAACCTTGTAAAATAAGAGAGAATAACCATAAGTATTGTGACATAAAGTGAAATAATAGCCCATAATGCAATAAATATCGATATAAAAGCATGATGCAAAATGGACGTATCACATCCCTATACTCACACACACCTGCTGTTATTCTCCGGCGACGACAGACGAACCAGTAAACCCTCGTAGTCCCCTCCGTGTGGGAAACAACTGCCGAGTCTTCCCTAGCTCCATGTCGTTCCCTTCCTAGGCCTCGCCGTCGTCCACCGCCCTGGTGCTCTCGGCACAGCGTGGTCAACGAACGACATGCATCGGAAGTGGACTGTACGTGGAGAGGCTGATAGCTGGGTCCATGGCTACACGCAAGGAAATGCCTCCTTATTACACGCAAAATAATGATTCCTCCACCTGGCAGCTGGGACCCACCGGAAGGGCCTCTGTATTTCACAAAAAAAACGTTCCTCCACTGACAGGTCGGACCCACTAGCTATATCTTCGCACGCAAGGAAGTGCCTCCTTATTACGCACACAAAAATAATACCCCCCTGCTAGCTGGGACCCAGCATAGTGGGAGGCTGACTTGGGCCTACTAAGTTGACAGGGACAGAGGGCTTTGTCAACTTAGTCAATATGAACGATTCTAGCTCCAGTGACCGTGCGATGTCCATCCAACAGTCGTAGTGCTTCTTCAACCTCTGGTCTTCTTACTCCAGCCGCCCAAACAAGCGTCGGCCATGCCGCCAGCTCCTGCCTCCCGTGTACGGCTGTGCTGCCACCGCTGGCCATGCCATCCCTCTATACTCAGCCACACCTCCTGTTATTCTCCGGTGACGGCAGCCTCACACCGCAGCCGAAGCAGTCAACCCACGTACTCCCCTCCGCATGGGCATCCACTGGCACGTCTTCCCTGGCTCCGCATCGTCCCCTTCCTAGGCCTCGCCGTCGTCCACCGCCCTAGTGCTCTCGGCGCGACGTGGTCAATGTGGTCAATGAACGACTTCCATCGGAAGAGTACTGTATGTGGAGAGGCTGACAGCTGGGTCCACGGCTGCAGCAAGGAAGTGCCTCCTTATGACACGCAAAATAATTATTCCTCCACCTGACAGCGGGGACCCACAGGACGGGCCATCGTATTTCGTATGTCCCCCCTGACTGCTGGGACCTAGCAGTACATCTTCACACGCAAGTAAGTCCGTCCATATTACGGGCAAAAAAATGATTCGCCCCCCTGACTGCTGGGACCCACCAGCTACATCTTCGCACGCAAGGAAGTGCCTGACAGTCAGGACCCACCTGGTCGAAGCATACGTAGGGTTGTCATTCTGGTCGTGAACGTGTACGTAGATACGATCGGTCAGTCTGCAGGCTGTAGCGATGAACCATGGCCATGTAAGGAAGGGCACATGTCGTAGTAGAGGCGCGCACGTAGCATGTACACGTACGTACATCGGCCAGGGTGCAATAAAGTAAATACGGCCACGTATGTACATACGGGCGGGATCTCGAACGCCTACTCGTGCATACGTACAGCCAGTGCTCGTGTACATGGCTGGGTCGGAACGGAGAAACTGCGTCGTCGTCGTGTTCATGGGGAGGCAATGGAATGCGTCGTGTTCATCGGGAGGCAACATAACGCGTGATGTTCATCGGGAGCCAACCGGCTTGGATGGAACAGCCGATGGAAGCGAGGCCTGGCATGCTGCAAAACGGAGGAAACGGCCTTGTGTTCGACCAGCCACGGTCGAAACGGGATCTTATTCATCGGGAGGGGTCTAGTGTACCGTAAAACGGAGGAAACGGACCTTCTACGGTCGAAACGGGGTCCTGTTGATTGGGAGGGGTGTGGTGTACCGCAAAAGGAGGAAACGGACTTGTGTTGGAGCGCTACGGTCGAAACAGGGGTCCTGTGAGGAGTGTGGCATACCACAAAATGAGTCTCCACGGGATACTATTCATCTCCACCGTCGACTACCTCCACGGGCTCCTATTCATCCACCGTCGACCTCCTCCAGCCTCCACCTGTGACTGTTCATCCACGGGCTCCTGTTCATCTAGCCTCCACCGCGCGCTCCTCCACCAGCTACTATTCAACCAGCCCTCTCCATGGGGTCCTGTTCAACCACCCCTCCACGGGCTACTGTTCATCCAGCCCTCCACCGGCTACTATTCAACCAGCCCTCTCCATGGGGTCCTGTTCAACCACCCCTCCACGGGCTACTGTTCATCCAGCCCTCCACCGGCTACTGTTCAACCAGCCCTTCACGGGGTCCTGTTCATCCAGCCCTCCACGGGGTCCTATTCATCCACCGGCTCGATCGATCGGGGTCCTGTTCATCCAGCGGCAACGGCCTCTACTACCACTAGGTCCTGTTCATCCAACCCCCCACCGGGAACTGTTCATCCACCCCCTCCCCCAACAACGCTCACTGTTCATCAAGGGAAGGAGGCAGCAGTGTTCGATTGGCTTCAGTTAGCAGCAGTAGCGAAGGAATCGCTCGATCGGGTTCAGTTAACAGCCATCGATCGATCGCTCGGGTTCAGTAATGTGTAGCCTGCAATGCAATCGCTCAGGTTCAGTTAGAGCACAATGCCTCGCACACACGCACGTACGTACAAGAGAAACGCGCATCGCTCGGCCCCCAACCACCCACCGTAACCGAGAACTCCCCGATATTTTCCTCCCCCTCGCTTCTACCACGGTTTTCTCCGTCATGGACGGCCCAAAGAATGTCATGCAACTGCGTCTCCAGCCCACCCAGGACGAAAAGCTCATTTTCTATCATGATTTTTTGTCATAGAAGTAGGAGCCCACCACATCTATGATGATACCGGGTTTTGTCACAATTATCGTCATAGAAGTGTCATAAGCATGACAGAAAAATTTTCGTTCAGCCCAAAATGTCACGGATGTGTCTTTTTTTAGTGTGTGCTTGCTTGATACTTTATGTTTATGTGTGTGAGATACTTGTTTGATCATGTGTTTGATCATATCACGGATTAATGTTTGTGCTTGAATGATGTTATCTCTTATCTATCCTATATGATCATTCACTTTGCCTTGGTGATGAGTGCATATTTTACTTTCTATCATTTTGAGCGCTCCACCAAGATGTATGTGACATGGAAGAGTAACCCATGATTCTAATCGATTGTGCATTTGCATTCAAAAGAAAATTTTAAATAATGCACAAATTTAGGGGGAGCTCTTGCTTATCACATACTTCTCAAAGCGACGATGTATTTCAATCTTATTATAATTTTTTGAAGCTTTGATCTATATGTTGTCATCAATTACCAAAAGAGGGAGATTGAAAGTGCAACTATCCCTGGGTGGTTTTGGTAATTCTTAACAACATATAGCTTATTGAACTAATACTCTTTCAAGATGATCATTCCAGAAAGTTCAATGATTGGCATGGCATGGACTAGGAATGTGGACCCCTCAAAATGCTAAGGACACATATTGGCTCAAGCTTAAGATTCTACATTTTCATTTTAGTGATCTAAGATCACATTGAGCCCATAGGAAAAGCCAATACTATTAAAAGGGGATGAGGTGTTGCTTAATGGCTTGCCTGCTCAACATGCTTAGTGATATGCTCCAAAATCCCTCAACCACTTTCTCATATCCACATATGTCCCAAACCAAAAGTCAAACTCAGCCCCACCTATTTTATCTATCCGGCGCCACCGAGTTCATTTGACATAGCCACTGCCAGAAACCCTAGTCAGTTCAGTCTCACCGATAGGGATCTTGGTCTCACCGAGATGGGATTGCAAACTCTCTATTTCCCTTCATAATGTTTTGGTCTAACCGAGATGAGCGATCGGTCCCACCGAGTTCGCAATGCAAACTCTCTGTTTCCTTTTTGTAACATTTCGGTCTCACTGAAATGAACGATTCGGTCCCATCGAGTTTGCCTGACCAACTCTCTGTTTGCCTATTACAGAAATCGGTCTCACCGAGTTTATGTGATCGGCCTCACCGAGATTACGTGATGCCCTAACCCTAATGAAATTGGTCCTTCCGAGTTGACATGTCGGTCCCACCGAGAATCCTAACGTTCACATTTTGAACTAAATCGGTCTGACCGAGTTTAACTATTCGGTCCCATGGAGTTTGGTAAATTGTGTGTAACGGTTAGATTTTGTGTGGAGGCTATATATACCCCTCCACCCACTCTTCATTCGTGGAGAGAGCCATCAGAATGTGCCTACACTTCCAGCATGCATTTTCTGAGAGAGAACCACCTACTCATGTGTTGAGACCAAGATATTCCAATCCAACCACAAGAATCTTGATCTCTAGCCTTCCCCAAGTTGCTTTCCACTCAAATCATCTTTCCACCAAATCCAAATCTGTGAGAGAGAGTTGAGTGTTGGGGAGACTATCATTTGAAGCACAAGAGCAAGGAGTTCATCATCAACACACCATCTATTACCTTTTGGAGAGTTTTGTATCCTAGATTGGTTAGGTGTCACTTGGGAGCCTCCGTCAAGATTGTGGAGTTGAACCAAGGAGTTTGTACGGGCAAGGAGATCGTCTACTTCATGAAGATCTACCCTAGTGAGGCAAGTCCTTCGTGGGCGATGGCCATGGTGGGATAGACAAGGTTGCTTCTTCGTGGACCCTTCGTGGGTGGAGACCTATGTGGACTCGTGCAGCCGTTACCCTTCTTGGGTTGAAGTCTCCATCAACGTGGATGTACGATAGCACCACCTATCGGAACCACGCCAAAAATCTCCGTGTCTACATTGCGTTTGCTCCTTCTAACTCCTCTCTTTACCTTCATATGCAATGATTTACATTCCGCTACTATACTCTTAGAATTGCATGTGTAGGTTGATTGCTTGACTTGTGATAAGTTGCTAAAATCTGCCAAGACTTAAAATTGGGAAAAGGCTAGATTTTTATTTGGTCAAGTAGTCTAATCACCCCCCTCTAGACATACTTTCGATCCTACACTACTGCAGAAAATTATACTTCCAGGAAATAAATTTACTCCATTTTGGAGTAATTGTAAGAACCCACCACATTAAAGGCTAGGTTATCAGAAAACACGGTTTTAAAAAGCTTGCAATTTTTTATATAATTTTAAGTTTGAGAAAACCAAAAAATCTATTCCCAGGCTACAGTCACTTGTGATGGCCAAGGCCTCAAAGCCTACAGGCTTAGGCCCATTAGCATGCATAAAACATCACAACCATTTTCTCTACAAGTGCAGGGTACATAGTAATATGGACTTTTTGGTAATGAACACTGGATAGGTTTTCATTTTGGTAACAATTAAATTTCTCTTCAAATGATCTTTGTATGAATATGCATTCAAAAGAACATAAAAGTTACATGGAAAGCTATTGTCTTACCCTAACCATGAGAAATATTGAAGGAAATATGTCCTAGAGGCAATAATAAAGTTGTTATTTATATTTCCTTATATCATGATAAATGTTTATTATTCATGCTAGAATTGTATTAACCGGAAACTTAGTACATGTGTGAATACATAGACAAACAGAGTGTCCCTAGTATGCCTCTACTTGACTAGCTCATTAATCAAAGATGGTTAAGTTTCCTAGCCATAGACATGAGTTGTCATTTGATGAACGGGATCACATCATTAGAGAATGATGTGATGGACAAGACCCATCCGTTAGCTTAGCACTATGATCGTTTAATTAGTTTGTTGCTATTGCTTTCTTCATGACTTATACATGTTCCTATAACTATGAGATTATGCAACTCCCGGATACCGGAGGAACACTTAGCGTGCTATCAAATGTCACAACGTAACTGGGTGATTATAAAGATGCTCTATAGGTGTCTCCAATGGTGTTTGTTGAGTTGGCATAGATCGAGATTAGGATTGGTCACTCCGATTGTCGGATAGATATCTCTAGGCCCTCTCGGTAATGCACATCACTATAATCCTTGCCAGCAATGTGACTAATGAGTTAGTTACGGGGTGATGCATTATGGAACGAGTAAAGAGAATTGCCGATAACGATATTGAACTAGGTATGGTGATACCGACGATCGAATCTCGGGCAAGTAACATACCGATGACAAAGGGAACAACCTATGTTGTTATGCGGTTTGACCGATAAAGATCTTCGTAGAATATGTAGGAGCCAATATGAGCATCCAGGTTCCGCTATTGGTTATTGACCGGAGATGAATCTCGGTCATGTCTACATAGTTCTCGAACCCGTAGGGTCCACACACTTAACGTTCGATGATGATCGGTATTATGAGTTTATGTGTTTTGATGTACCGAAGGTTGTTCGGAGTCCTGGATGAGATCATGGACATGACGAGGAGTCTTGAAATGGTTGAGACATGAAGATTGATATATTGGAAGATTATATTTGGACTGGAATGGTTCCGAGGTGTATCAGAGTACCGGGGGGTTACAGGAACCCCCCCCCGGTGGGTTATTGGGCCTCATGGGCCTAGTAGTGGAAGAGAGGGCGCAGGCCAAGGTGTGGCGCCCCCCCCCCCTAGCCCAAACCGAATTGGACTAGGGGGGACGGACCCCCTTTCCTTCTCTCCCCCTCTCCTTCCCCCTTCTCCTTGTTGGAATAGGAAAGGGGGGGTCGAATCCTACTTGGAGTAGGATTGCCCCCCCCC
>NC_041380.1:487346673-487376728 GCF_002162155.2 Triticum dicoccoides
TGGCCGGCCTCCTCCTCCCTCCCCCTTTATATACGTGGGAGGGGGCACCCCAAAGGCACACCAAAGTTTCTCTTAGCCGTGTGCGGTGCCCCCCTCCACAAAAACACACCTTGGTCATATCGTTGTAGTGCTTAGGCGAAGCCCTGTGCCGGTAACTTCATCATCACTGTCACCACGCCGTTGTGCTGACAAAACTCTCCCTCGGCCTCAGCTGGATCAAGAGTTCGAGGGACGTCACCGAGCTGTACGTGTGCAGATCGCGGAGGTGTCATGCGTTCGGTACTTGATCGATTGGATCGCGAAGACGTTCGACTACATCAACCGTGTTACTTAACGCTTCTGCTTTGGTCTACGAGGGTACATGGACACACTCTCCCCGCTCGTTTCTATGCTTGTCTTAGATAGATCTTGCATGTTCGTAGGAATCTTTTTGAAATTACTGTGTTCCCCAACAAATATGGCATGCAGAACTACTGAGAATGAGAAAAGAAGAGAGACAAGAACACAAGAAGAGAATGCAGTATGTGACAAGATGAAGCAAATGCAAAATGCTTCAGCAAAGAGAATGAGAAAAAGATAAGGACCAAATAAAGAGAATGAAAAACAAACCCATGCATGACTGAAGGAAAGAGAACGATAAAATCACAAAAAGAAGGATATATTCACAAAGACTTCGGAGATATATCTCTTCCTTTTTGCGAACGCGCAAAGGAATGAAAAACAAACCCATGACTGAAGGAAAGAGAACGAGAAAATCACAAAGAGAAGGATATATTCACAAAGACTCCGGAGATATATCTTTTTTTGCGAACGCAAAACCTTTGCGCGTCGATGTATTAGAAGAGGGGAACAGAAAAAACAGAGGTTCCGGCACCTTGCCGCGGTTACAGAGCTTCCATGGTAGCAAATAGGTGAGCAACCCAAACATGTCGGTTGAACACACAACTCCCTACACACTGATAGATCCTATCTCTCCAAATGTCAACAACCCTTTTTCACTGGAGAGCTTCCAAAGCTCAATCTCGCCACCTATCCGCCTGCAAAACTCATGAACAACGACCACGGATCGTTGAAAGACGCGGCCATTATGCTCCTTCTAGAGCATCCACGCGGTGATAAGAGCTATGGAGGCAAATCCCTTCCTCTTCGCCTTCGGACGATCGCGCGAGTAGTCAGCCACCACTCCACGAGGGCAGCATCAGCTTCAGGCATGTGTTGATCGAGACCATAGCGAGAAAGGACATAGTGCCACACCTCTCTGGCGAACACACATCCCAATGTAAGATGATCAGTCGTCTCATCGTCCTGGTCACATAATGGACAGGTGACATGCGACTGCAAGCCTGCCTCAAACGTCAATCAACAGTCCAGATCTGTCGCCGCATTGCTAGCCAGAAGTGCAACTTTCATCGGAGCGCAAGGCTTCCAAAGCGCCTTACCGCACGGAAATCGCTCCAAGCCAGCGAAGAAGACTTGGTACGCGGAGCTGGCAGAGCACACCTCCAACGATGTCCACTCCAGAGTCCCGGGGCTACACGAGGTTACTGTTTTTGTGCCTCTATAAATGAGTTCGTTTGCTTCACGATAAATGCAAGATTATTGGTAGCTGCTATCCTGTAAATTTGAAACTTTTACTATCATTAGTTGCAGTACTAGGAGAGATGCTAAACTACTATCATGTAGTCCAGCAATGCTACAAAAGTGATATGTTGTAGATACGATGTTCGAAAAATGCAACATATGTACAGTTCTGTACATGATTTTACATAATCAACCTCAAGTGAATAAGGGTTAGAATGTTCAATTCTGCATTCGTTATATCTCGGTTGGCTTGACTTATAGGAGAAGTTTTCTGGGGGTATGCAATGACATAAGGCACAAGAGAACCATTCATTCAGAGAACTGCAAAAGGCACATGTAGATGTTTTTTTTGTCAATTACACTATGACCTTGGAACAAATTCTGTTCGTCGTATGCGGCTTCATCTCTTCGCCGTGGTTGTGCTAGGGGTGATGTTGTTGTGCTCAGCGCCTATATATCCTCTTAGTGTGTGCGTGTGTTGTGATGGCGTGTGTTTGTATCGGATAATTGATGATCGTTGTTTTATATGTAAAACGGGGTGAAAACATTTTTCGGTAATATGTAGTAGTAGCTAGTATTATGAAATTTCACAGTGCTCAAGCATAAAGAGGCATCACAAACAACCAAGTTTTTTCACATTGGCCAACTAACACTTGCCTTTGTTTATTTATGGGTGCATGCATGCACATACATTATACTAGTACTAGGTGAGTACATAATAATTAAGCCCAATAATTCTCTGTGTTTGGGGCTCTTCTTTTCTAGCTCGGCATTCACCTTCTTTTTCTCAGCCTTCTCAACCTTCTCAAGCTGCTTAATCTTCCTCAGCCTCCCGATTGTACCCAATGGGCACAAGAATAACCTTGAGCGCGCTAACGGCATCTTGTGCGCCGTGGATGCCCGCTTCTTTTACGTCCTCGCTATCTTCCGGGTTCCATACTCCATTCTTTTTCCAATCAAGCAGTGCCTTGGACGTCACGCCCCAAACGACGATGAGTTTCGTCTGCTGTAGGGTGATCCGGCTTGGGCCTTTCTCATCCATCGCCGCCACCACCGTGGCGTTGATCGTCTTCAACCTTGCCGCCTCGGCGACCACAAGGGACAGCCACCCCAGGGTCGTACCGAGCATGGCGTTGTGGGCCGTGTCCGGCCGGGAAGGGAGCCTGTACGTCGACAGGAAGCGAACGTCTTGCGCGACGGCGTCCTGGTCGACGTCGAGGTCCTTCAGCTTCTTGCGGCCACCGACGAGGCTGCGGTAGTCATGCGACTTGGGGAGCGGCGTCGAACCTTTGATTAGGTCTTTGTCATCGGAGAAGGCGAACCAGACTTCCGCCGCGTTCTTGAAACCGACAATGTAGACATTGTCGGTCCGCACGGCGAGAACTACCGCCTCCTGCGGCTTCTCGACTTCGATGGTGATCAGGATCCACATCGGCGGCTGCTTCTTGGGGCCCGTCTGGGGAGCCAGCTCGGGAACGTTTTCCACCTCCCTCCCGCTGGACGTCAGCATCCGGTAAAGGCTTTGCTGGAACTTCATGTACTTTGTCTTGGTGACTTCGTAAGTGATCTTCATCGCCGGCGACGGGTCGGACTGCAGCGTCGTGATCGTCTCCACGCCGGCGTGAGGCAGAGGGGTTGCGGCCGGAGGTAGCAGTGGGCCTGCTCCGGTGCCGTGGCTTTCTTGGCCTTGGACTTGGGGCAGGGCGACGGCGCCACGGGCGCGCCGCAGAGGAGCTGCAGCGGGAGGTAGCGGTGGCAGGGCTCCGGTGCCGCGGGCGCGCGGCAGAGGAGCTCCGGCTGGAGGTAGCGGCGGGCGTGCTCCGGCGCCCTGGCTCTCTTGGTCTTGGGCTTCTGGCAGGACGAGAGCGACGGCGCCACGGGCCCCCCGCAGAGGAGCTGCCGCGGGAGGTAGCGGTGGCAGGGCTCCGGTGCCGTGGCCGCCAGCCTGACGGCCAGCTGGTGGTCCAGCCTTGCCTGCCGCGCCGCCGGCAAACAACAGTGCCGTGGTTGTCCAGCAAGCACACCATCAGCTTGGTGAGGCGATGGAGAGCCATGGTGGACGCACCTCTCTCTCTCTGGCTCAGTTGTTCTGGCCACACGGTGCAAGTTTGTTGATCAAGTCCACGGTGTACCATCTCCTATATATACAGGAAGCCACAAGAATGGAGCATTTTCTCTTTGCAAAAAAGAGAGAGAGAAAAGAAAACGCTGCAGCTGCACCGCGAACAGGCATGCATACTTGCGCGAGGCTGTTTAATCGTGCCGGCCCTTAGACCTCCATGGAGGATTTGAAATAGTAAGTAACCACCCACTCATGTGTAGACCTCCATTCTCACTCAATCAAAAAACAAAAATGTGTAGACTTCCCACTCATGTATATGGACCTTCATGGAGGAGGATTTTAAGTAGGAGTAGTAAGTAACTGCACACTCATGTATATAGACCTCTCCATGGAGGAGGAGAGGATTTTAAGTAGTAGTATAAGCAACCGCCCGCCCATAGGCCTCCATGAGGATTTCAAAGAGGGTTCGCAACCGCCCGCCGATTATGCGGGACACTGTTTTATCAAGCTTCTGCTCTCCAACTTCGCCTCCCTTGTTTCAATTGCCTTTCCTTCTCCCGTCTCCACCTCCTAACCCAAGAATGACCCTGCATGACGAATCTTGATTATTTGCCATGGCTTGGCCAGTGAGACTTCTCTCGGAACTGATCCTTCTCAACTCAGACAACTTGGCAAACATATTTGTCCATTCAGGCATCCAGTTGCCTTGCTTCTTCAGCGTCCCAATCCAACAACCGCCACCATGCATGACGGGCGTTGATTATTTTCCATTATTGACGTGGCTTTGCTGGCGAGACTAATCTCGAAATTCATCTTTCTAAACTCAGATAACTTGGCAAACTTATTTGTCTTCAGGCATTCAGCTGGCTTCCTTCTACAGCCTCCCAATCCAAGAATGACCGTGCATGATCATTTGTCATTAATTGTTGATATGGCCTTGCTAGTAAGAATAATCTCGAAATCCATCTTTCTCACCATACACAACTTTGGCAATTTTTCACTAGTATGAATAATCTCGATGTTGATCTTTCTCACCTTAGAGAACTTGGCAAACATATTTGTACAATGCGGCTTCAGGGATCGCCACGCTGCCACCGGAGTATGGGATTATTATATGACACACTTTATACCTCCACAAGACTGCCAGTTACTGAAGAAATAATGGTACATGAAAATAAGTTGCCCGTACATACGTAAGGTCGTCTGGCAAGACAAGTTTTTCACAGGAACCATGGTGTATATACAACAAGATGCCGGTACATAACAAAGGCCTCTTTGCAAGCGGATAAACTGGTCGGAAAGTAAATTCAAGGTACAAATTGCTCAGAAGTACAGCAAACGCGTCTACACCCAGACCAACAACTGGATGATAATTCTCTTGCGCAGCGGTTTATTTCCTACAAGAACGGCTGTAGCCCGGTAGGAACCAACACTGGCGTACCCATGCACAGGTCGACAGCCAGTGATGATACTCATGGAGCTGATGCCTTTGCTGAATCCGAGTTCAGCCCAGCTGCTGCCGCGTTGCGTGATCTGGGCACTTTGCTTGCTGCGACGTGCAGATGTTGGCATAGAGGCCTTGGTGCCCCGGTTTCCCTCTCGAATCCCCGCACACAGACAAATCCTGCATCACAGCATCACACTCTCTTGTCAGGGAAACTCCAGATAGATTACGGAGAAAAATCATCCTTTTCCACCCGAATAAGTTCACAAGCAACAGAAGCAATCCTTTGTAAATGCAAAAAAGATGAGGCCCATATAAGAAAAAGGAAAATGCAAAAAGAAATCCTTTGGAGCCAATAGTAAATATCCTTCGGAAGGTACATGTACCGGAATCTTATTGACAGTTAGTTGCTTGTGAACAACCATATGACATTTTAGGAGCTTGAGCTATACTACAAAATGGAGGGAGTTTCAGTCAGTTATCAGAGTTCTCTTCGGTCACCGAGGTTGATAACCAACCAAGAGGATAAGTGTTGCTGCGCCTATTATTATACTACTTGAACTTATAGATTAATTCTTTTTAGATAGATGATTTGGCAAGAAAAAGAGGAGCTGGACTAGTTTGTAGCGCGTATTTACATGATGTTCCTACTAGTACTGCATTGCTGCTTGAATTATTCAGAACTATTGCTGTAATTTCGCTGGAAGATGTTTTTGGAGTGCAAGTTTTGTTGGAAGTAAGCAGAAATGGTGCTGAAAATCCTACTGAAATTGTGCACAATATTGTTATGTACGAAGAGGATCCCAACGATCTCTTCATTAGGAAGTTTATCATTTAGTTAGGAAAATAAGATCTATGATTTTCTTTACTAAGATGGATTGGTAGGAAAAAAACAGTTAGATTGGATTGGTAGACACAGGTTACTGCTGGGGGAAAACACTTTGACAGGACCCCGCCATTGTGTCCTCCCTGGGCGGCTCGGTAGGTGTCCCAAACCCTAGCCGCCGCCGCTTCTACCTTGCCCCCCTCTGTCTCGCCGCCGCCGGAGGAACTCTAGCCATGGACGGAAGCATCATGTCTGCCTTGGTTGTTTGGAGAGAATTCCGCTATTTTTAACTTGAGCCTGGAAATTGCTTTACTCCACAGTTGGTGCATTTCAAAGATAAATTCCACTTTAGTTAGTTCAGTGTTGTGTTTCATACTGATGATCTAGCAGTTCTCAGCATACGGTACATGGGGCATGTCTGTTCAAGCATTAATGTATATCCTTACTCGTAAAACAATGGTTATATCATGTGATCTGCATTTTGCAAATTGATGAACAACAAAAGGCAGCAAGATTTTCCCCCATGGTAAAATGCACTGGCAACCTAACTGAAACGTATTGTTCTTACCTTTCCAGAAGCACTGCTGTATTTCTTCAGTTGTTAGACCTGCAGAAGGAAAAAAAGAGCTGTTGGTAATTACAGATAATTTGTCTGAATTGGTGATGTATGTTGGTCACAACCTTTGAATATGGAGGGCACTGAAGTTCCAAAGTAGACCATTCGTCTTTCCAACTTCCATAACTGCTCCCTTGCAACGTATATCGGATCGTAGCTAGATTTGTGGTCTGCAAATACCTGTAAATTCACAAAAACATTGAAAATCAACTCTGTAGAGAGGGGAGCCCATGGCTTGCAGCTTATCTCTACCCTATTCATGAGGAAAAAGAAATATGTGGGTCTATGACATACCTCATTAACTTGAAAATAAGTGCCGTTCAGTGGGAAACTACCCTTCGTAGCTGTTCGACACGGAACCTGTTAATGTTCCAGTAGCTCGTCATTAGTAGACTGGAGAAGCACATGCAATTTTGCAGACAACAATGAATTATTATATTATTAATAAACCTTGAGTATTTAGTAGCTCACTAATAATATTCCTTTGCATAGATTAAGAAACTCAAATTTATGCAACCCTTTTTCAGCGCCAGTACTATAGATTATTCTCATACAATAAATAAAAGTTAAATATAAAGAACAGAAGTGCATTTGATCGACCAGCAATGAGTTATTCATATGTCTTAAAATGTTAGTGTGTATTATCTTATTATGTAGCTCACCAATATATTTTTAGTACACCTGGACTGGCCCAGAAGGTCAAAACATACACGGATGTTCTTCTTTTGAGCAAAGATTATAGATTATTATCATGCAACAAACACAGGCTAGATACAGCACAAATATGTATTTGAGCAAAGATATAAATTAAACTCACCATGTTAACCTTCAACTTTTCCTTGAATTTAAAATGCATTATGAGTCAAGAGATAGACTAACAACTCTGTTGTTCTATTTTATTATGCCAATTCAACAATTCAGGAAATTTATATGTAGCCTTCCACTTCTAGGATGGCTTTGCTCACGTCACATAAACTAACATCTCTACTGTAGACGGTATTCAAGATTGCCAGGTAATTTATTGCTATACCAGAATGGTGGCTCTGACATATCTAGATTGGTTTTCCCGCTCAAGCACACAATACTGACACTTCTCATTATTACAAAATCCATCTTCCATCGGAGAGTCAGAACATGGTTTGGGGGCCTTGGTCATTTCATTTATGTCATCTGCATTGAGCCACAATATCCACTTAAGATCAACTTAGAAGTGCAGTCAAATTACATGTGCAGTCATGCACTCTCAAATAAAATAAGCTTGCCTTGCATCCATATGGTCAATAGGTAAGGGCTTGGATCGCCAGTTTCCCGTTGATCAAGTCCTAGCTGTAAATCATTTTCTGGGTCAGGAACAATGTTTTCAAAAGCTTAAATGAAAGTGACAGTATCTAACCTGCTGCACAAGGGAGTGTGAATCTGGAATTTCGTAACTGCAGGGAAAATCTAACTTCAGTGATGGAAATCAAAGAACTGAGCATTTTCTAGATAAATAATATTATTTACATTGGAAAACAGTAGCTATATAGTAAGTGTAAAGTCATGCAAGTTTAAGCCAAAGCAAAATCAGATCACTGCTTACACATAGTGTTCTGTCCGAAGTCTGCGCACGTTCTTTAGTTTAGGGACAGGAATTGAAGCTGATCCAGTGCTAACAGCAACAAGTGCTTTCGCGATATCATCAGACCCGAGATCCATATTGCTTTCTTTAATGCAGTTTTCCAAGTTCTGAGCAAAAGCTTGCAAGTTAAGCTTAATTAGTGGGATTTCACCAGTATCTGGATCGTAATCTTCAATATCATTTTCAAGAGTTTCTGGACATTCTTCCCGTGCTGGACTTGCTGGCTCCTCAATAATCGGCTCTGAATTGTTAGTGCGAAAATCATGTCCCTGGGTACTTCCCTCAAGCTGAGGAAGCACAGTTGAGTATGGAGTTGGCATGCCACCACTCTGGAAACTGAATTGATTGCTCGACTTCACCAAACTTTTCTCCTGAGGTGCAGGAAGTGCAAGCCGTGCACTTCATTAAAAGGAATCAGGAAAACAGAAGAAGATTCAGAAGGATAAGAAATTCACAAATCAATAAGTACACAAAAGTAAGAGCTCCCAGTTAAGACCAAGAATTCAAGATAGGTGTCACATAAGTTTTGGTTGCACAAAAGATAAGAAATATGATGTGTGTATCGAAACTAACAAAACCATCTGATTAGTAGCATGTTATACTCAAATCTAAGCCAACAGAAGGCAATTGGTGCAAGGATCAATTATGCAAGTCCAATCAGTGCTAATGCTTTTCAAGTTTCCTGGTTGCTTCTTAAGATTCACGTTTTTTGCTCATTGAATGTAGGTTACTATTTCTGAAACAGTAAAAACTGTGATAATACCTTGCGAAGGCACTTGCGAAATGCCTGCATTCGCTTCTCATTGGACAAGCATTGCAATTTGGCTTGTTTTTTGTACAGAACACCTGTGATGATTGGAAAAAAAATACTTATTTACCCTTTCCAGGGAGTATTTCTCTACGAGTTCCAAAAGAGAACAAATTCATCTGCAGATCCTAATAGAGTACCTTTCCAAAAGTAATCATATGATAATGCAGCTCGTACCTGTGAAAATTGTTAAATTTGTTAAATACTTCAGTTATTATTAGTACATGATTCACAAAAATTGCAATTTACATGGAAAGAATAACATATCATTTACCAGTAAAAAAACAAGTACGTAAATTTAAACTGATATTAATATACTCACAGTGTTTTTTGATCAAGTTTACACAGACGAGGCCAAAGGTACTTCTGTATAGTCTCCAAGACAGGATATCTTTGACAAGAAATCGACATGAACAAATATTAACTGAAGATACAAGATGAAATAAATGTTTAGACAATGGAGGACTCTTACAGCTCGAGGAGATGTAGCTGCAGAGATTCTGGAAGGGGTTGAATAGGCACCCATCCCAGTCTTACACATATGCGGCCAACATTGGTGTCAACCTAAAGTGGTCAAAGCATTGTTGGGTAAATATGAAATTGATTGCAGATGAATTAAAACTACTCCAATAGCAACTTACAGGGAAAGCGAGATGATGTAATGTCAGTAGACGAACACATTCAACACTTTTGAGCCCCAGTCCACGTATGCTAAGCAAGTAGTCCCTGAAAAGTACACGAGATCGGTTTTTTAGCAGAAAAACTTCTCATACTGCATGGGGCTCGTTTTCCTAAAACTAGACAAATCATTCACTACTTTAGTCAACTGCATCACATTTTACAACCTTTTTGTTCCATTCACGTAACTTGTACATTAGCAGTTCAGCACATGGTGCTCAGTTTTTAGTATTAAATGCAACATCCAACTTGTTGGGCGTCTTGATCCATCTCATTCATTCACACTAGGTTATATTTAACTTCTCATTTCAAACACTAGAAAATGTCACCAGCAGAAGGTAAAGTGATATACTGAGTATCTTACTTTGCTGAGTCAGGGGGGATATCTCTTAACCATTCAAGATCAATGCTTCCATGATCTCTAACCAAGCGATTCAGGAATTCCTGAAAACAGCAATTAGTGTGAGCATAACTGGGGGCATTAGATATCTCAGTGCTACACAAGAATTTAATCCCGCGCCTGCTATTTCAACAAAACATCAAACAGTACATACAAAACTAAAACTAGTAAATCATTGGCTCCTAGTTACTATGTACTATTAAACCGTAAGGTTACTGTCGCCTTCCCAGAAAGAGAACAGATGTAATTTTGAAAACAAAGTCAAACAGTGCAAACAGAACTTATTAAATCCCACTGTTCAGTTTGTACCTGGATTCGTTCTGATAAAACATTATTCATTCCTCGTTCCCGGATGGCCTGAGAAATTCTTTGTACATCTGCACATCGTACTGCTTCCCAATCAACAGAGTCTCTTCTTTCAGACTTCCTTTCTTTCATGTGGCCATCAGCACAGGCCTGTCTTCGAAATTTGTCCCAGTCGAAGTTTTCAGTATTTTTTTTTCTTGGGGTTCTTGTTTTCTTTGGACTTGCTGCTTTATCTGCTCCTCCGACAGTAGATTCATCCACCCTGTTTGCTGTTTCTGCTACCGTTCCACCAGTGACAGAGTGTGATTCATACTCCTGGAAATCTGATGCTTCAAAACTAGTCTGCTCGTCATAGTGCAACTTGACTGCATGTGCATCAACATTTTGTTAAGCAACTAACAAACTGCATGTCAATAAAAATGATGGAAGAGATGCTTGCTAACCTGGAAGATCCGTGCTTGTTTTTGGAGCATTTAGTGTTGAGATAACAGTCTTGCTATAATTCATTTGTGCTATATGATTATCAAATGGCACCAAGAGAGGAAGTTCCTTCTCAGTTCTGTCATCTTTTAAGTGCAATGATGCAGAACCAGAGGAACTATTAGAAGATGTAGGCAGAACATATGATTCATTTGTCATATCTAGTTGTTGATGATCAACTGAGATAAATGGATAATGCATAATCGAAGTAGAGGGAATTCCATGCTGACTTGCACTATCATCATTTATTGCTGTTGTTTTGATTCTTTGGCATTCAAGTTCCTTGGTTGAGGCATCGTTTCCTGCTAATGAATTTTGACCATCAAAATTGCTTCCAAGCTGCTGAGAAACTGAACCACCGCCGCTGCCAACAGAATCTTTAGGTGAACAATTTTTCCCAGAACTTGAAGACAATCGAGATTGAAGAATAGTTTCTGAAACAGCAACACTTTGAGAAGATGGCATATCCTTCTGGAACTGCATTGCTCGTGAGCTTCTTTCTGATGTTATTAACTCTATGGAGAAATCTGGAAATTGTGATGCTTTGGGGTTTATTTCTGTCTCTTGCTGGTCGCAAAAATCTCCATTCGGTTCTTTGGAGTAGAAGGAATAATCTTCACCTTTAGTCAACTCATAAGCACTAGAATTGTTCTTTGTTTCTACATGTATGTTCTCATTGTTTGTTGACAGCTCCTCAAAGTTCTCTCGTAGATCTGGTCTTGCACCGTTGTCAAATAGGTCAAATGTGCTTATCCCTCCTACTGCACTCGTGCTAATTATTTCTTCATAATTTTGACTGATAATATCATCCTTACAATTGCTATTAACTGGCCCTGGAGGAAAACTTGCAGCAAGGGCCATATAGGCAGAGCTGAAAAAATAGCAACCATAACCAGAGTTCGTAAACAAGAGTAGTTCATTTATTTTAAAGAACAGATTGTATCAGAGTATTGACTATGGCTATCATACCTCGAAAGATGGTCAGCTACATTCTGAGTGAGGAAAACCCCTACTACGGAGTCAACTACTGATCCTTTCCATGGAGAAAAGTGCCTGTCGCCTGATAAACATGCGGGTCAACATAAGCTATAAATTTCAACCATCGGTTCATGGAAATTAAAATTTTAAAAACAATACAATTAACATTTTCACACCCATCTTTCATATATACTGCAATTTGTCGTATTCAGAGATCAAAGGCGAGACTAAAGGTTACTATCATATTCTTCCACCGGTGTTAATGGAACATGAATGTTTCCACATTTACCATTCATGAAAGCCAAATCCAGATTTTTGGAAGCAAAGAGCAAGCTTCTCAAATTGCAAACTTTGAACATTACCTATTATAAGTTGCTGCGGTAGAGAACTACTGATCGCTTGCTACAGATGATCTCAAAAGATTTTTATAGCAACACCAGCCACCACACTGAGCAGAGGGGTTACTTCAGCATTAAAGGTTTTTCAAACTAGGATGTCCGATAATAGTTAATGTGGATGTTTCAGTAACTATATCGACCAACTCTTTCATTGGCAAACCCTTGAGATAGGTGCCAGGCGGTAAAAAGGAGTAACAAGAATAAAAAAGGGGCAGCCCCAGTGCATGCAGCTCCCGCTTGCGCAGGGTCTGGGGAAGGGTCCGACCACTTTGGGCGTACGCAGCCTTTCCCTACATTTCTGTAAGAGGCTGTTTCCAGGACTTGAACCCGTGACCTCATGGTCACAAGGCAGCAGCACTGCGCCAAGGCTCCCCTTCAAAAAGGAGTAACAAGAATGTTCAAGAAAAACTGAATTCAGCATATCATGAATGTTAAAATTGATTTGAAATCTTAATGAATTTACGCCTCCAACAAAGTACCTTGAATTAGTCGCATGCGTGCTACAAATGAATTAGCACGGCCCTGAAAAACCTCTCTTTCTTGTTGCCACCATTTCTCTTTGTCAACATCATTCCCATCAACAGGCACATCAGTTGCTTTCCCCATCAAGAGGTTCCAAACTCTTGTTGTCTCAAAATCCAATTCAACTTTAGCTCGAGGGCGCTGCTTCTTGACTAAATGCAATGGCATCTCATATGGAAAGATCATCTGACTACCAAATGGTACAAGAGAATTTGATAGGCTGCCTGTTGCTCCAAAAGGGACAACAGCTGATGTAGTCAGAGATGGATACATCTCATTTGTATGCACAGGCTCGGTGTTCAAATCAAGATATTTCAGCCCTGATGCAACTCTTTGAAGGAAATCCATATATGGAGTTGACTTATATTGTGAGTTTTGTGAGCTTTTTTCTGTTGCTTCAGAATAAACATCATGGTAGAATTTTCTGTTTTCTGGAGGCTGAAAAAATCCATCTGATCTTCGGTAATGGCGTCGTACCCTTCGTGAACGTTTCTTGGTAAAAAAATTAAAACCAGGACTTTCATACAGGGCCTCCAGGCATGACTGAGATAACCGTGGCAGTACTTGTGCCCTATTCATCTCAATATTCATTATAGGAACATACGAACTCCTGCGGACTCGGACCGTTCGCTTCTTTTTTATCCCACCAGCTTGACAAAATGCTAGCATCTGAGCAGCAGTACTTAAGATGACCGAGTCCCGTGAGCCAGCTAGGGAGGACTCACTCTCTCTGCGCTGTTGATGTTTCCTTTTCTCCACTCTCGACACCTTAGTCTGACTTTCTGTGGATGCTGTTTCAGGTATAAATGTAGCTGAGCAATGCATAGCAAAACCAGCCTTGCTAGAGTCGTTTGCCTCCAAGCCCTTGTTATACCCTTCCATTATGGTAACCCCAATCCTTGTGGCATCAAGACCATGAGTGCTTCGTACACTGTCTTGTTTTGTTGTTGGCTCCCTGCTAAAACATCCAGAAGTTGCAGGCGGAACTTCTTGTGTACACTTTGTTCCCATCTCTGGCAAATGTATGTACTCATCTAACAGTTTGTTCATCTTGCGACTCATGCCAAAAGCTAATCCTCCTGGTGAAGTTTCCATGTCCACATGTAGTCCATGTGCACCCTGCGCAGTTGATACAGTGGCAGTTGAACAGAAAGAACTTTTAGCATGAATGAGTTTCTCCTCAATGTGGAGACATGAGTTGCCAGCTGATGATTGGTCTCCCAGTGCTCCTTGTTCACCAAATTCCAACTGCAACCTTCTTCGGACTGATACAGCTCTGCTTCTAACAGCGTCTTCTGCTCCCCTGGAGACTGATTGGTTGCTAACAGGTCCCGAGCAAGTCTCCAGAGAGCTGAGATTTCTTTTCTTCCGGACATAACTTCTCTTGGCTTTCTGATTAGTTCCTTCTTCTGGCGTTGCAACAGCAGGCTTTTGCTTCTTGATTTGCTTGTTAAGTTTCTGATTAGATTCTTCTTCTGGCGTTGTAACAGCAGGCTTTTGCTTCTTGATTTGCTTGCGAAGTTTCTGATTAGATTTTTCTTCTGACGTTGCAACAGCAGACTTTTGCTTCTTGATCTTCTTGTCTTCACGGATTACCTTCGCTCTATGTTTCTTCCTCCGAGGCTTCGCTTTTCTTGCAGGGGCCTCCTCAATTTCCTTGAATGCAGCTGCTGCTGACAAAACTGTGTGATCATTCAGCTGACTTTGTGTCTTGAGCTTTTCTGGTGTCTGCTGATACGTTTGCATGTTCTGATCAGTTACACCTTCAGCAAGCAGTGAGGCCAATTCATCAGTATTTGCAGGAATAGCCGATTGTAAATTACAGTGGCTATCAGAGATACCTGGTGATGATGATGACGATTGTTGACTATCATCTGCTTGAATTCCGGTTGTGGGTGCTTCTGCATCTACACCATTTGGCTGAAGCTGTATTGGTGGATGTTCAGAACTGCGATTAACTGGAACTGCTAGTGTTGAAGGATCTATGGCCATATCAGTGGCAGCAACATCTGACTCCCTTCCAAGTGATAGGAAATCTCTTCGAGCAAACTGAATAGAAGTATCATCTTCAGAATCTGTGGAGAAGATACAGAAAGAAGAAAATTTCAGTCAAGTCCCAAAGCTTCGAGGAAGCCAACTACAACCTCGGAAGATGTCATGCTGCCATGAAGAGGAAACGCTCACCTCGTGCTACACCGAGCGGAGCAGGAACTGGAGTGGGCGTATGAGGTGGCGGCGGCGCGGGCCTGGATGCCCTCCTATGGAACACCACGATACTTATCGGCACCTGCGTGCACCCTGCAGGCAGGTTACAGGGCGGCCGGACGGAGGACCCGGCATCTTGTTGGGCAGCGCCACTCATCAGAGTGGCACCCCCGCGCATAGCATTCACCATCGCTGTGGCATGGCTGATCCCGGGTCCAGCAAGATTTTGCCAGCCTATGGTGGCCGCCGCATCGCCCTGCAGGAACAAGGGTGTGTTGCCAGGAAGGCTTGGAGCGCCGCTCTCCGGCCACACGCACGGGGTCCAATTATCTTGGCTCATGCCAGGATTCGCCTGCGGATTGAGCCCCGAGGGCCCCATCCCCGCTTCTTCCACAACCTGCGCAGAGAAGTAGAAGATCGAATCGGAGAAAAAGGAACAAATAGCACCAAGAAGGCGAAAGGGAGAAACGGGGCAAGGGGTTGCAAAACCTCCACAAACCCCTGGAAACAGAGCAGATTTGGGGGGCGGCACCCCGCCGTCCAGTCTGCCGGACAAGAGATTGATCCGGCGAGGGAGGGGAAGGGCGCGAGCACAGGGAGTGGGAGAGGCAGGACTGGAGGAGGGGAGGGAGGGGCTGGGCGGCGGAGCAAATGCGGGGAGTTTGTTAGACGAACACGAGGGGCGGCGTTGAGTGGAAAAAGGAGAGATACTGCGCTCTCCCCCGATCTCTCCCTACCTTAACCGCAAGCAAGAGCAAGAATCGGAACGTACGCTGTTCGTTTTGAGTGGACTCCTCTCGCGCGCGCCGGCGCGAAGCCGACGCGACGAAGGAGTCTGTCTGAAAGACCGCATGACCAAAATCTCTGTTATTAAAAGAGAGTTTCTATGTCGTTTATTTCTTATAATTTTAATGTCATTCTATTCACTTTTTATCCGTGGATTGTCAGTTTACTCCGTGTCTGTACATATCCGCGCCAATCTGTGTAGTGGCCGATCTATTTGGTCCATTTGGCCAGTGCGCCGACCCATTTATCGCTCAAATGTTTATTTTCAACTTTCATATTTTCATAATCAAACATTGGATAGCAAAAATAATCTAAGATTTTTTGCATACATCAGTATGCCATGCTGGCGAGAGGGTCACCCCCCCCCCTCTCTCTCCCGTGACATCCCCTCCCCCCTCCCCCCGCTGATGGAGCACCCTCCTACCTCCGGCCCAGATTGGAGTCAAGCAAGGTGCACCGAGCAGGTGGGGTCGCGGCGAGGGGGTTGTAGCCGCCACCTACCTCCAGAAGTGGCATGGCTTAGGCACCGGTGGCCGCCTTGGTCGACCTTGTGTCGGGGGCTTGCTGCCCTGTTCTCGACTGCATGGGGTCAGGTGCCGGACGGGCGTCTATGACTAGGGGTCAGGGCAGTCGACGTCTGCTTGTCTGTTCGTGGTTCTATCGCTGGTCTAGGGCCCGGGCCGACTTTGGGCAGGTGGCTTGACAGAGACCGGTGGTTTTCTCGGCCGGTGGATTTGTTCTTCCTCTAGATGGTGGTCACGTTTGGCTAGGTAGGACGGTTCAGTGAAAGCGGCGCAAGGCCTTGGCCGTTGCTGGCGACGACGATGTCTACGGATGTCGTTTTCCTCCTCGGTGGTGTTGCTTACAGTCCATCCTCCCCAGGCAATCTGACTTCCTCCCTGTTGCAGTGTCCTCCTTCGGTGGTGTTCATCTGATTTCTCGATACCAAGGTTCCTCTAGGGTCTTCTTGTCGTCGGTGATGTACCTTGATGTGACCTTGGCCTCTTTTAGACGGCAGTCTGCTTGGTGTGTGAGGTCATCCTGGGACCATGGGGTTGCTGGAATCGGTGTCATGCAAGTAGGCAGCCAGAGGTATTCTTTAGTCCAGTTGCATTGGGTGTGGTTTGTTAGTTGCTAGTGATGCTCTCTTGGGTTGGCTGGTGGAGCGCCAATGAATGTCGTGCCCTTGTCAGGCCAACAATGACGAAGTTTGTGGACGCTACTCTCCTCCTTGGAGGCATCGTTTATTAACCCTTCCTCTGTCAAACTGATGGTATCTTACGCCTCGCCCATCGGTTGAAATGTGCCTAGGATTGGTGGCATGCGTGGTGAGGTGTGTTGAGGCGATCCGAAAAGGCTTGGGCTTATTACCAGGAACTAGCTAGATTCTTAGCTTGGCGTTAGTCCCTGTTTTTAGCTATTGGTGCTTCTCTTGTATAGCTAGTATCCCTGGCAGGGTTGGTGTCTGTTTGTATGCTTCATCTCTAACGGTTGTGGCTTTATTTATAAAGCGGGGAAGAAGCCTTTTTTCGGTCATATGCCATGCCGGCATACAACATTACACCAAAAGGATCTTCGTGGCCATAGTTCATGCATCTCGACTCTAATTCAAACAAATAAAAGATGATCACGCATAATCTCGGTCTTGAATGAACTTTGGTTTACCCTCAAACCAAGTCATCTTTTTTGGGTCATCTTGCTTGTCTCGGCCGCCATGATCTCCACTTCCTTGTTGATTAGCCCGAGCTCCGCCTCCATGGCTCTTGTTTGGCAATTTGCCTCATCGATCTCAAGCTTCTTCCTTTGTATGTTAAACTAGGTCTTCATTTGCTCCTCTTTCTCTTGGTGCTCCCTCTATTCCCTTTGTGTTATGAACCCCTTCAAAGTTTCTTGCAAGGCGATTGCCGAAGCATCACTAATGACCCATAAGTATGGGGGATCAATCGTAGTATTTTTGATAAGTAAGAGTGTCGAACCGAACGAGGAGCGGAAGGAATCAATAAGTGGTTTTAAGCAAGGTATTCTCTGCAAGTGTTGTAAAGTAGTTATGACAGATAGTTTGGTAGCAAGATAATTGGTAGCAATTAACAAGGTGCAACAAGGTGGACCAATCCTTTTTATTGCAAAGGACAAGCCATGCGTACTTCTTATAGTGACTAAAACATTCTCAAGGACACATGGGAATTTCGTCTAGTCATCTTCATCACAGTCCATTGACTCGTGTTCACTACTTTGATAAATTGTTATGTGGGTGGACCGGCGCTAGGGTGTTGTTCCTACTTGAACGAACAACCTACTTATGATTACCCCCTATCGCAAGCATACACAACTACAAGAGAAGAATTAACATAAATCTAACCATAGCATGAAACATATGGATCCAAATCAACCCATTCCAGAATAGGTCATAAACTAGGGTTTAGGCTTCTGTCACTCCTGCAACCCATCATCTACTTATTAATCCCACAATGCCTTCCCCTAGGCCCAAACATGGTAATTTATCATGTATTCAACGTTGACACGACACCACTAGAGGAAGAACAACATAACAGATCATCCAAACATTGAACGAAAACCACCTTCACATGATTACTTATGAAAAGACTTCTCCCGTGTCCTCAAGAACAAACGGAACTACTCACAAAATCATATCCATGTTCATGATTAGAGGAGATAAATATATGATTAACAATCTGAACAAATAATCTTCCACCAAGTAAAGCAAGTAGCATCAACTACAAGATGTAATCAACACTACTAGCAACCAGAGGTACCAATCAGAGGTTTGTGACAAAGATTGAATACAAGAGATGAACTAGGGTTTGGAGATGATATGGTGCCGATGAAGGTGCTGCTAGAGATGAGTCCTCCCATGATGAGAGGAACATTGGTGATGACAATGGCTTTGATTTCCCCCTTCGGGAGGGAAATATCTCCTAGCCAAGTTCCGCCTTGGGAAGGTGACGCTTCATCCTGAAAGTCTTCTTTTGATTTTTTCTAGGGAATGGCTTCATATAGTAGGAGATGGACTTCAGAGGCATTCAGTGGACCCCACAAGCTCTCATGGCGCGCCACAAGGGGGTGCCACCTAAGCTTGGGTGCCCTCTGGTATATTTACTTCCAGTGTTTTTATATATTTTGAAATAATTCTCAGAGCGTTTTCAGGTCATTTGGAGCTACAAAGAATAGCTATCTCCATTATAGCTCTTTTCTGGTCTAGAATTCCATCTGCCGTTGAAATTTAAGAGAGAGAAAACATTAGAATTGCATCAAAAAGTGAAATATAACTTCAAGACAATAAAATAATAGTAGGAAAACATGATGCAAAATGGACATATCAACTCCACCAAGCTTAAGACTCCACTTTCCCTCAAGCGAATACCGAGCTCGATAATCATGACCGCGGGTTTAGAGAGAGAGAGAGAGAGAGGTGTCGATAAAACAAAATATGGACATGGTAGCATCATGATCATTATAGTAGCAGCAACTATCAATCATAAAACTTCTCATGAACTAGTAATAATTCATTCACAAGCTAAAGTATAAACAATACACTTTCTTGAAAACTAACAAACTATGTTCTCAGTCATCAAAAAATTGCAATTCATCATGTTTTCAAGAAGGGTCTATGTAAGAGCTTTCAGTTTAGTAAACTTCACATACTCAACTATCATATAGTCTTCCATGATTGCTGGCACTCAAAGCATATTTTTAGAACAAACTGTTTCAATCAAACACAAAGGGACATGGGGGTTTAGTGTTTCACCTCCCAACTGATTTATCTCAGGGATAATGTCAACAATAATAACTCATGACTACATATATTCAACTGGATATACATGTCTGGATCTTCCCTGCCATATGATGCTTGCCAAGTGGAGAATAATTGAGATTGGAATAGGAGTAAATATTTTTTACTCTTGTATGAAAGTAAAGATTAAACATTGAAAGAGAGGCCCTTCGCAGAGGGAAGTAGAGGTTGTCATGCACTTTTATTTTGGATGTGTAAGCTCTTAATGTAAAGGAATGTCACTTTATATTGCCCCTTGTGTTAGCAACCTTTATTGAGCAGTTTGTCGCTTTTATAGCGTTACCATCATAAGTTCGTATAAAGCTTGTTTCCCTTACAATAAAAGAGCATACATGTTTAGAGGCAACTTTTATTGCTTTCCACTGATGACGACTTACTTGAGGGATCTTATTCAATTCGTGGGTAGGTATGTGATACGTTTCCAACGTATCTATAATTTTTTATTGTTTCATGCTATTATATTATGAAACTTGTATGCTTTATATGCCATTATACATCATTGTTGGGAACTAACCTATTAACCTGGTGCCAAGTGCCAGTTGTTGTTTTCTACATGTTTTGGTTTTTATAGAAAATCCCTTCCAAACAAAGTCCAAACGTAACGAAACTTTTTGACGATTTTCTCTGGAGCAAGAGGGACCCTAGAAGCTTCAAGGGGAGTCCAGATGACGGACAAGGAGATGGCAGGGCAGCATGGCGCGCCCAGGAGGAATGTTCTCTTAATTTATACTTGGCGGATTTTAAAACTAAAAGTCATTTGGGAAAAATTAATGATGTTCTTATTCTTGCAAATAGGAATTATGTGCCCATAGGTTTTATTGTACTTGATATTGATTGCAATCCGTCTTGTCCCATAATACTTGGTAGGCCGTTTTTACGAACTATAGGTGCCGTGATTGACATGAAAGAAGGGAATATTAAATTTCAGTTTCCATTAAGGAAGGGTATGGAACACTTCCCTAGAACTAGAATTAAGCCACCATATGAGTCAATCATGAGGTTAACCTACGGAGAAAAAACCAAAGATGACAACACTTGAATCTTTGCATTATGCCTAGTGTCGGTGTCAAAACCGGCGGGTCTCGGGTAGGGGGTCCCGAACTGTGCGTCTAGGCCGGATGGTAACAGGAGGCAAGGGACACGAAGTTTTACCCAGGTTCGGGCCCTCTTGATGGAGGTAAAACCCTACGTCCTGCTTGATTAATATTGAAGATATGGGTGTTACAAGAGTAGATCTACCACGAGATCAGGGAGGCTAAACCCTAGAAGCTAGCCTACGGTATGATTGTATATTGTGATTGTTGTCCTGCGGACTAAAACCCTTTGGTTTATATAAACACCGAAGAGGGTTAGGGTTACACAAGGTCGGTTGCAAAGGAGGAGATATCCATATACGTATTACCTAGCTTGCCTTCCACACCAAGTAGAGTCCCATCCGGACACGAGACGAAGTCTTCAATCTTGTATCTTCATAGTCTAACAGTCCGGCCAATGGAGATAGTCCGGCTGTCCGGAGACCCCCTAATCTAGGACTCCCTCAGTAGCCCTTGAACCAGGCTTCAATGACGATGAGTCCGGCGCGTAGTTGTCTTCGACATTGCAAGGCGGGTTCCTTCTCCGAATACATCACAGAAGAATTTGAATACGAGGATAGTGTCCGACCTTGCAAAATAAGTCCCACATTTCACCGTAGAGAGAATAGTTTTCGCAGATCTAATCCGCTAGCTTGTTTTGGCAACATGACGTTACGTCATGGCCCGGTGATTATTCAAACCGTTTCTTTTAACCAGCCCCGCACATAATGCGAGGCAGTTTTTCGACACATCTTGTCAAAGCAGAGATCGTGTCCCCTTATTACGAGATTCTCATCAATACGGGCGTGGGTAACCCAACCGCGCCATCAATTGCAGCGCTTGGGGGATAAGCGAGTTTTACCAGGCAAGTGGGGACGTTTAATTTTGTCCACCCATATAAAGGGATAAGGATTCACCTTTCTATCCATGCCTTCTTCCTCCTCTGCTCATCCGCTCCCGCACACTCGAGCTCTAGCGTCCAAGTCCTCACTTCCATCTCAACCTTCTCCAACCATGTCCGGAGCGGGAGGCAAGTGGATGGTCTCCTCCGTCGCGGAGGGAGACGTCTAGAAACTGAGGAGAGCCAGATACCTGCCCGACGATATCGCGCACCGGCTCCCAGATGAGGGACAGCTCATCCCCACCCCCGAGCCCCGTGAGAGGGTGGTATTCCTCACCCATTTCCTCCGCGGACTGGGATTCCCTCTCCATCCCTTCATCCGGGGGCTCATGTTTTATTACGGCCTGGATTTCCACGATCTGGCCCCGAACTTCATCCTCAACATCTCGACGTTCATCGTCGTGTGCGAGGCCTTCCTCCGCATCAAGCCCCACTTCGGCTTATGGCTGGAGACCTTCAATGTCAAGCCGAAGGTAGTGAGCGGCCGCCAGGCAGAGTGCGGAGACGCCATGGTGGGCAAGATGCCCAACATCACAATGGCTCGAGGGCACCTTCGTGGACACCATAAAGGGGTGGCAATCGGGGTGGTTCTATATCACTAAGCCGCGCGACCCCGCATGGGTAGCGGCCCCCGAGTTCCGATCTAGCATCCCCATGCGGCTCACCTCCTGGAAAGAGAAGGGCCTGTCCTGGGGTAATTCAAAAGAGCTGACCGGACTCCAGTCATGTATTCAGAACATGGTGGATAAGAAGCTCAAGCTTGTCAACATAGTCCAGGTTATGCTCGTCCGCCGGATACTCCCGTGCCAACAACGGGAGTTTACCTTGTGGGAGTTCAATCCGGCACAGCACCGAACTCTGAACAGGCTCTTCGACACGACTCATGAAGATGTCTGGAGGGTGCTGTTCAAGGGCGCCGCGGTCCCTCCCCCCATTACTGAGGATCGCGGATTCAGCGCGAAGCGCCATGCCAGTGCGGTAAGTTGTTTTACCTTTCACAGGATACTTGTTTTCTATATAGATTGATTCTATGCGGGATCTAAACTCCCGTGCCATTAACAGGACTGGCAGAAGATGGCCGGACAAATTGACTGTCCGGCTCCCTTGCCCGAAGGCCCTGCAGACGCCCTTCTGGTGAAGATGTTGACTCCGGCCCCTTATAAGGTGTCGGAGAAGACCCAGAAGGCCAAGGGAGCTCGAAAGAGTTCCCGACGCCAGGCGTCGTCAGACTCACCGTCCGATGAGTCTACGGCGCACTCTTCCCCCGAAGACGAGGAAGAGGAAGAAGAGTCTCCCCCACCGACTGGGGGAGACAAGAAAAGGAAGGCCGCCCAACTGGGGAGGCCAGAGGGTCCAAGAAGGGAAGGACGCTCCTTTCGGACAGCTCTACCGCCGCCGACGAAAGTGAAGACGAGTGGTTGCCCAGGGCCAAGCCCCAGGGGAGATCGTAAGTATTCGGAAACCAAAGTACCCCATAGGATTCCTTTGTCGCATTGCTTTCCCTAACGCTGAACTCAATTGTGCAGGCCGCCCCGATCCAATATCGAGGTATCCTCGGACGGCTCCCTGGGCTCATCGGACATGGATAGTGATCCAGTCCCGACCGCCACCTCCCCTCATCCAGCCGACGACACCGAGGTGCTGTCTCAAGAGGCACCAGATTAAGGGGGGACAGTCCCGGAGGCGCCTCAAGGCGACCTTCCGGACTCCGGGAGCAAAGGGGACGAGGTCCATGAGAGCTCCGAGTTCGGCCCTCAGCCGAACACCGTGCCGGACCCTCCAACGGCTCCGAGCTCGGGTAGGCGGTCCCCTTCTAAGGGGGGTGAGACGCCTGTGTCGGTGACCTTTGTCCATCCAGAGGCGCCGGACACTATGTTGGAAGCGCTTCGCAGCGCTTCCATCGAGGAGGAGCACCGCACTATCATGAGTGCAGTGATCCAGAAGGTTCAGTCCGCCAAGAGCGGATTGACTGAAGCCTGTACTAGCCTTCTAACAGGCTTCGAGGTAAGTGTTTTAAAATGTAGTAGAAATATTACCGCATAGAAAGTAGCCCCTGATGCTTTGTTCAGTGTTCACAAAGAAAAGCCGAACAGAGGATCAAATAATATCGCAGGAGTCTAATATAAGTATGTCAATATGCATATGCAGGCTTCGCTGCTGGCGTCCGCCGCACTAACTGCGGAGGTCGCTGTACTGAAGGAGGCCCTCGAGGGGTCACAGAAAGAGCTCGGCCTCGCTAAGAGGCAGCTCGAGGAGAACAAGGGTAAGTAATACCCCGTCTATAGATGAGAAAAAGGATGCGATTGCTAAATGACAGGATCATTGTATGTTTGCCAGGGGCCACGACCGAGGTGGAGACCCTGAAGCAAGCGCTGTCCCAGGCCGAAGAGAAGGCGGCCCAGGAGCGCACCGAGCGAGAGAGGCACGAGGCTCGGGTGGGCGAGGTGCAGCAAGAGCTCCAGGCTCTCGCGACAAAGCACGAGGCATTGGAGCTTGACTTGAAGACGCGAGAGTCTGAGCTTTCTGCGGCCCGTGAGAGCGCGAAGAGTGCCAAGACCGAGGCCCAGAAGGCCCTTCAGGAGATTGACGTGATAAAGAAGATAGCAGCGGGTAAGGCTTTCTATATGCAAAGCAAGCATGTAAAAGTAAATTATCGATTACTTACCTGGATCCGGAGCTCTTCAGGAGCATTCGCAGATTTACCCGCAGTGTGTCCGATGCCGCACAATTTTACCAGCCCGAGGACGGCAGCTCGACGGAGAAGCTGTTCTAGTCTCAGTATGCTGAGGCCGAACATCCAGTGCCGATGAGTGACCAGCTGAAGCAGATGGCCGAGCTACATAAGGCGGCCGATCAGGCCATGAAGGGCTTCATAGTCCGGTTGTGGCCTGGCGATGCCCTTCCGAACAGCTTCTTTGGCCTGGTGAGGCGGCTTGTGGATGCCTGCCCACGGCTGGAGGTCGTCAAGCGATCCGTCTGCATTGAAGGTGCATGCCGGGCCTTCGCCCGTGTAAAAACGCAGTGGGTCAAGCTAGACGCCGTGAAGCTGATCAAGGAGGGGCCGCCGGAGGGCAAGGAGCACCGCCACCCCGAGATGTACTACGAGGGTGTTCTACCGGGTGCCCGTCTTATCGCGGATGAGTGTTCGCAAAATGTAATATTTGAATGAGACTTGCTCGTTTTGTCCTGTGTGTATGAAAACTTGTATCGTATTCGCTATGCAACGCTTGTGTGAATTTAAAATATTACCTTCTGTTTGGCTGTTTATCCAATCTGAGAGATGGCTAGTCCTCGGCTTCTGCCCCCATGCCACGAGTGTCGGGGTGTTCGGGATAAACCTGAGCACTCTTGTTCCCATGTTTGGATCCTTCGAGGGAGGTGCTCAGCACAACGAACAAGGCAACCGGACTAATAATGCTTTATCACTCTCACTTAGCCATAGAATTCTATAATTTTAAATTTTGGCGAAGCCCCTGGTATTCGAAAGGCCGAATTCGGGGCGCGATACACGCCTGTAAGCCGGACGGAGCCGGCTCCTCGCCCTAAGCGGCATAAGTCTTTAGGGACTCGAAAAACCTCACCGAACAGCCACCAGTCTCTCGCCTTATCATGACAGTCAGTTTTAGCTTTCTCTACTGAGGTGCTCGGCCCGACAGAACCGGGGCATAATCGCAGTAGTTCTCCTAGCGCTACCTTAGCCGATAGAGCGGAACGTAAGGTACCAAAACATAGGAGCCGGGAAAACCCAACATTTGACCAAAGACATGATTCGGAGCTGATGCATATAATGCTATAAGTTCAGGGTGCCGCACTTGTGAAAGTGTTCGGACTTTTCACACCATATTGTGGGTACGTAAGCCCCTGGTGCATTGGCCGTACCAGAGTGTACGGTTTCTAGGCGTCATTAATGAACACATAGATATGTATACATATAACAAAAATGCGATAATAGTCGTAATGTCATGCATATATTAAAAAATTGCATTAAAGCAGAGTGATACAGATAGTGTAATAAGCAAAAGAGTAGGACTATGTCCCTTCCAAGGGCGAGCTGAGGAATTATATGAAATCTGTAATCCACCTGGGAATTCCGTAGTTGTAGGCCTCCTTGGTTGCTGTATCATGTGTTCGGCAATAGAGCTGCCGGACAGTGTTTCCAGAGATTGAAGTCCTGAAAGAAAAAAGAAAAATAACCAAACAGGAAGCCCCTCGTGCGGTTTAGGCCGTGTTTTGGGGCATGCCGTAGTTGTGCCTCCCCCTCCCCATCTGTGCCCATGGTATTTTTAATGCGTAATTATGTACGCGCGGCACGAACAACACCGTTGGGCTGGGATTGGGGTGGCCGTCGTGTTGCTACACGAGCTCAGATCGCGCCAGGCGGTCTGTTTGCCGATTGCCCTGAGCGTGCTTGAAGGTGTCCGGGCTTTGAAACGCCGAACTGGTAGATTGCCTTGAGAGGCTGCTTTGCGCTTTTGCTGCGAGGGCTGCGATGTGCTCCTCTGTTCAGAGAGAGCACTCTGTGTTTCCATTGACTGTAATAACTCTGTGAGGTCCTGGCATCTTGAGCTTGAGGTATGCATAATGTGGTACCGCATTGAATCTAGCGAATGTGGTTCGTCCGAGCAGCGCGTGATAACCACTGCGGAACGGGACTATATTGAAGATTAACTCTTTGCTTCGGAAGTTATCTGGGGATCCGAAGACCACTTCCAGTGTAATTGAGCCTGTGTAGTGGGCCTCTACGCCTGGAATGACGCCCTTAAAGGCCGTCTTTGTGGGTTTGATCCTTGAGAGGTCTATACCCATTTTGCACACTGTGTCCTGATAAAGCAGGTTCAGGCTACTGCCGCCGTCCATAAGGACTCGAGTGAGGTGAAATCCATCGATGATTGGGTCTAGGACCAGTGCGGCGAATCCGCCCTGACGGATACTAGTGGGGTGGTCCCTGCGATCGAAGGTGATCGGACAGGAAGACCAAGGGTTGAACTTTGGGGCGACTGGCTCCAACGCATATACGTCCCTGAGCGCACGCTTCCGCTCCCTCTTGGGGATGTGGGTTGCGTATATCATGTTCACCGTCTGCACTTGCGAGGGAAACCTCTTCTGTGCTCCAGTGTGCGGCTGCCGGGGTTCTTCCTCGTCATTGTTATGCGGCCCCTTGTCCTTGTTTTCGGCAATTAACTTGCCGGCCTGCTTGAACACCCAACAATCCCTGTTGGTGTGATTGGCTGGCTTGTCTGGGGTGCTGTGTATTTGACACGAGCGATCGAGTATACGGTCCAAGCTAGACGGACCCGGCGTACTTTGCTTGAATGGCTTTTTCTGCTAACCGGGTTTAGAGCCTTTGAATCTGGCATTGAATGCCGTATCCTCAGTACTTCCGCCATTAATGTGGCGCTTATGCTTATTGCGACGTGACCTGCTGTTGCCGTCCTTGGTATCTGAGGTACCATGGTTCTTTGATATGTTGTTACTGTGAGCCAACCAGTTGTCTTCTCCCACACAAAAGTGGTTCATGAGCGTCGTGAGGGCTGCCATAGATTTCGGCTTTTCCTGACCAAGGTGCCAGGCTAGCCACTCATTTCGGATGTTGTGCTTGAAAGCCGCTAAGGCCTCCGCATCCAGACAGTCGACAATTTGATTTTTCTTTGTAAGGAACTGAGTCCAGAATTGCCTGGCCGACTCTTCTGGATGCTAAATTATGTGGCTCAAGTCATCGGCGTCTGGTGGTCGCACATAAGTGCCCTGAAAGTTGTCAAGGAATGCGGCTTCCAGATCTTCCCAACAGCTAATGGAGTCTGTTGGCAAGCTATTAAGCCAATGCCGCACTGGTCCTTTGAGTTTTAGTGGGAGGTATTTGATGGCATGTAAGTCATCACCGCGGACCATGTGGATGTGGAGGAGGAAGTCCTCAATCCATACTGCGGGATCTGTTGTGCCGTCATATGATTCAATGTTTACAGGTTTGAAACCTTCTGGGAATTGATGTTCCATTACTTCGTCTGTGAAGCATAAGGGGTGTGTGGCGCCTCTGTATTGGGCTATATCGCGACGCAGCTCGTATGGGTCCTGCCCACTGTGTTCGGCCCGGCCAGATTTGCTTTTACTGTATCCGGCGTGATGTTTACCGTCTCATAGAGTGGTGTGCCCTCGTGATCCGTAGATCGATCTTGAATGCTTTGCTTTGTCCTCCAATATGTCTCGCAGGTCTGGCGTATCTCCCCATGCCTTTTTATTTGGATGGCGTTGGGGTGGAGGCTGAGCTTTTGGCTGGAATGCCTCTCTATCGCGGCCACGAGGTGGCCGATCGGCCGTATCATACGCTTCTTCTTCCAGTCGGGGTAGTAATCTACGCCTTGGGTAACTCTTGGAGGGACGATCGAGTTTATATTCCTCGGCCGCGAGGACTTCAGTCCATTTGTCAGCTATCAGGTCTTGATCAGCTTGAAGCTGCTTCTGCTTTTTCTTCAGGCTATTTGCCGTGGCCATAAGCCTGCGCTTGAAGCGCTCTTGTTCGACGGGATCCTCTGGTACGGCGAATTCATCGTCGCCGAGGCTTGCCTCGTCTTCGGAGGGGGGCATGTAATTGTCATCCTCCTCCTCTCCGCTAGCCGCTCTCTCAGGAGAGCTGGCTCCTTCATCCTCCTGATCTAACTCTTGCTGGAGGGGATTTTTGTTGTCTTTGGCGCTATCCGGAGTGTTATTATCTCCTGTGCCGGTATCACCACTTTTGCTTTGGTGGGACTTAGAGCGGCGCCGCTAACATCGGCGCCTGGGTTGCTACTTGGAGGGGTCATCCTCCGCTATCTCGTCGCCGTTGCCTTCATTAGGTGTATCCACCATGTATATGTCATACGACGAGGTGGCTTTCCAGTGCCCTATAGGTGCTGGTTCATGTTCGTCTCCTACATCATCGTCCATACCGTCGATGTTTTCGGAGTCGAAGTCGAGCATGTCGATTAAATCATCTACAGTGGCTACAAAGTGGGTGGTGGGTGGGCGTCGAATTTCTTCGTCGTCCGCATCCCAGTCCTGTTGGCCATAATCCGGCCAGGGCTCTCCTGACAAAGAGAGAGACCTTAGTGAATTCAGAATGTCGCCGAAGGGCGAGTGCTGAAAGATGTCCGCATCGGTGAATTCCATGATCGGTGCCCAATCAGATTCGATTGGCAGGGGCGCAGATGGTTCGGGGTCCAGAGGAGAGTCCGACACCTTGGAGTCACGGGCTGCGCAGAGGATTATGCTGGTGTTTGGCTCGATCACCGTCGAGACTGCAGCCCCTGAGGCGGTGTCTAGCCACCCGTCCTCGATTGGCGCAGCTGGCTCCGAGCTAAGGGTCGGAGCTGATGCGGGCGCGGCCTCTGGGGCACCGTCCGATGGCAGAGCTAGGTCATACCCATCGCGACAGTGCGGCGCGCCCGGCTGTGGCTCGAATCCGTCGAAGATCAAGTCCCCACGGATGTTGGCCGTGTAATTCAAACATCCAAATCTGACCTGATGGCCAGGGGTGTAGCTTTCGATCTGCTCTAGATGGCCAAGTGAATTAGCCCGCAGTGCAAAGCCGCCGAATACAAAGATCTGTCTGGGGAAAAAAATCTCACCCTGAACCGCATCGCTATCGATGATAGTAGGAGCCATCAAGCCTGACGGCGACGACACAGAGGAACTCTCAATGAAAGCACCAATGTCGGTGTCAAAACCGGCGGTCTCGGGTAGGGGGTCCCGAACTGTGCGTCTAGGCCGGATGGTAACAGGAGGCAAGGGACACGAAGTTTTACCCAGGTTCGGGCCCTCTTGATGGAGGTAAAACCCTACGTCCTGCTTGATTAATATTGAAGATATGGGTGTTACAAGAGTAGATCTACCACGAGATCAGAGAGGCTAAACCCTAGAAGCTAGCCTACGGTATGATTGTATGTTGTGATTGTTGTCCTACAGACTAAAACCCTTCGGTTTATATAGACACTAAAGAGGGTTAGGGTTACACAAGGTCGGTTACAAAGGAGGAGATATCCATATACATATTGCCCAGCTTGCCTTCCACGCCAAGTAGAGTCCCATCCGGACATGAGATGAAGTCTTCAATCTTGTATCTTCATAGTCTAACAGTCCGGCCAATGGAGATAGTCCGGCTGTCTGGAGACCCCCTAATCCAGGACTCCCTCACCTAGCTAGGGGTGTAAAACAATAGCGCTTGTTGTGAGGCAACCATATAGTTATTCTTTACATTTTTTGTTTATTTTCTATTCTTTAATAAATACACAAATATGCTTCTATAATGATAGTGTTTTTATGTTTTAATTAGTGTTTGTGCCAAGTAAAGCCTTTAGGATGGTTTGGGTGATAGTTGCTTTGATTCTGTGCATTAACAGAAACTTTTGCGTCCAGTAGCAGAATTCTTAAAACTGACTGGAGCGACAAAAAATTCTGATTTTTTATAAATAATTGATATACAAATTTCCCACATTGTCCTAATTTTTCAGAATTTTTATAGCTATGGAAGTATGGTTAAAATTCAGATTACTACAGACTGTTCTATTTTTGACAGATTCTATTTTCGTT
>NC_041380.1:487377257-487402105 GCF_002162155.2 Triticum dicoccoides
AGCCATGGTAAAGTTATAATACAGTAGGTATAATGCAATAACAAAATATGATTGGGTTTGCAACATTACTTAAGGTGGTGATTTGCTTTATTATACTAACAGATCTCACGAAGGTTTTGTTAAATTTTGTGTGATTGAAGTTTTCAAGTTTTGGGTGAGATCACGATGAATAAAGGAATACAAAGTGAGAAGAGCCTAAGCTTTGGGATACCCATGGCACCCCAAGGTAATATTCAAGGAGTACCAAGCAACTAAGCTTGGGGATGCCCCAGAAGGCATCCCCTCTTTCTTCTAATGACCATCGGTAATTTTATTTAGAGCTATATTTTTATTCGTCACATATCATGAGTCTTGCTTGGAGTGTCTTGCATTATATGAGTTTTTGCTTGTTTTGCTTTTAAGTTTGTCATAATCATCCTTGTTGGACACACCTATTTGAGAGAGCCATGATGATGCTATGATTTGTTAGAATTGTTGTTTGTGCTTCACTTAAATTTTTTGAGCTAAGGAATTGCTCCAGTACTTCAATTATATCTTTTTGAGCACAGTGGCGGTTTAATTTGTTAAGAAATGCTCTCATGCTTCACTTAGATCACTTTGAGAGTAGTAAAATTTTGAAGAAATATGCTCTCATGCTTCACTTATATTAATTTGAGGGTTAGAATTTTTTTTTGACGAAATGTGCTCTCATGCTTCACTTAAACTTATTTGAGAGCTTGTTATTAGCAATGGTAATTTCCTTAAGATATGAATTTGGCCCCAAAGTGATAGATATCCAAGAGGGATATAATAAAAACTTTCATGAAGATCATTGGATTTATAAACTTGATTCCTTGCAATAGTTTTGTGATATGGAGATAGTAATATGTCAGTCCTGTTGGTGAGTAATTATGCTTTAGTAAGAATATTGGTGTTAAGGTTGGTCATTCCCTATGCAAGAACGAAAGTCAATAGTTATGCAACGAAGTTACATCCTACTTATTCGGTGTTAGTTATGTTCAATGCTCGTTTATGACCGTTTTCGTTTTTTGGTTGGTTGCTTCTCAATCTATTTGCTAGCCTTCCCTTGTACTAAGCAGGAATACTGCTTGTGCATCCAAATCCTAAACCAAGTTGTGCCAAATGAGTCCACCATACCTACCTATATGCGGTATTTCCATGTTGTTCCAAGAAAATTTGTATGTGCTAACTCTAATTTCCAAAATGAATTTCCTTTTTGTGTGCCTGTAGCGCTCATGAAGCGACACGGGGTGGCCAATATTTTCCATGCTAGGCATGTTATTCTCAAGATGAGTGTTTATTCACTTGTCATTGCACGAGAGTGTGGTAGGTAATAGGGATGCCCAGTACCGAAATGAAAAAAAATCATATACGTTGTTCATAATAAATTCCTTGGAAAGTATTGGTATGGAAGGCACCCGTGGATACGGCTAGCTATGGATTGTGAAAGAATGGTGGAAAAGAAAATAAACTTAATTTTATGTTTGGGAACCGCCTAGCATGGAAGATATTGAGAATTCTCAGTCGTTTTTGTCGACAGGAAAAGCATGCCTCTCAAAACAATTTTATCTCTCAATTTAAGCTATGAGCTCTAGCACCTCTACAAATCTCTGCTTCCCTCTGCGAAAGGCCTATCTATTTACTACTCCCTCCGTCCGAAAATACTTGTTAGAGAAATTGATAAAAAATGCATGTATCTAGAACTAAAATATGTCTAGATACATCCATTTCTCCGACGAGTATTTCTAGATGGAGGGAGTTTTATGCAATTTATATATTTTTTGAGTCTTCATCTTCTCTTATAAAGCACCAACTAGGGAACACTATTGTCATACTTGTGCATTGGATGTATCTGTGTTTCATGAATGGATCAATGGTTGAGCATAATGGGTTAGGAATAGCTTTCTTTAGCGTTAATATTTTGAAAGGCATGGTTGCTTGTTGATATGCTTGAGTATTGATGCCTTCATGCCAAATTATAGACTATTGCTTTGAATCACTTAAAGTCCAAATGTCCATGCTACAAAATAAAACAATATGTGATGAATATGATAGGTAGCATTCCACATTAAAAATTCTGTTTTTATCATTTACCTACTCGAGGACGAGCAGGAATTAAGCTAGGGGATGCTTAATACGTCTCCAACGTATCTATAATTTTTTACTGTTCCATGTTATTAAAGTATCAATATTGGATGTTTTATATACATTTACTAGCAACTTTATATCATTTTTTGGGACTAACCTATTAACCTAGTGCCCAGTGCCAGTTGCTATTTTTTTCTTGTTTTTTACTTTGCAGAATATCAATACCAAATGAAGTCCAAATGCCATGAAACTTTTTGGAGATTTTTTTTTTGGTGATAAGAGACTCTGGAAGCTTCTAGAGTACGAGAAGATGAAGGTGGGGCCCACTAGACACCAGGGCACACTAGGAGTCCCTGGCTCGCCCTGATGGGTTGTGGGGCCCACAGGCAGTGTCTTGACCTACGTCTGCCTCTATAAATACTCTAAATTCCAAAAACTCTAGGGGAGTCGAAGAAATACTTTTTTCACCGCCACAAGTTCCAAAACCACGAGATCCAATCTAGAGGCCTTTTCCGGCACTCTGCCAGAGTGGGCAACAATCACAAAGGGGTTGTTCATCATCCTTGTTGCCCGTCCGATGATGCGTGAGTAGTTTACCATAGACCTACAGGTTCGTAGTTAGTAGCTAGATGGCTTCTTCTTTCTTTTTGATCTTCAATACAATGTTCTCCTTAATGTTCTTGGAGATCTATTCGATGTAACTCTTTTTGCGGTGTGTTTGTTGGGATCCGATGAATTGTGAGTTTATGATCAGATCTATCCATGATTGTTATAGCCTCGCATTTCTTCTCTGATTTATTGGTTTGGTTTGGCCAACTAGATTGATTTATCTTGCCATGGGAAGAGGTGTTTTGTGATGGGTTCGATATTGCGGTGCTCAATCTTAGTGACAGAAGGAGACATGACATGCATGTATCATTGCTATTAAGGATAAAAAGATGGGGTTTATTCATACATGAGTTTATCTCGGCTACATCATGTCATCTTGCCTAATGCATATTACTCTGTTTTTCCATGAACTTAATACACTAGATGCATGCTAGATAGCGGTCGATGTGTGGAGTAATAGTAGTACATGCAGAATCGTTTGGGTCTACTAATCTTGGACGTGATACCTATATACATGATCATTGTCTTGTATATCGTCATATTTATTTGCTTTTCTGTTAGTTGCCGAACAGTAATTTGTTTACCCACTGTATGCTATTTTCTCGCGAGAAACCTCTAGTGAAAACAATGGCCCCCGGGTCTATCTTCTATCATATATTAAAACTAAAAATACCTTGCTGCAATTTACTTTTATTTATTTATTTTATTTTGTGTTTTAGTTAGATCTACTTATCAAATCTCATGCAATTTAATCTATCTCAATAGCGTTGAGGGATTGACAACCCCTTTACGCGTTGGATTGCAAGTATTTGTTGTTTGTGTGCAGGTGCTATTTACATAGTGTTGCTTGGTTCTCATATTGGATTGATAACCTTGGGTGAATTTCTAGGTCCCATGCAAGAGATGGGAGTGAAATTCAAACATTTGGGCGTCGTGGCTCGGCCGGAAAGATTGAGAAACTTGTTTTTTTAATTCCCGTAATTCCAAACCTCGCCTGAAAATCATGAAACTTGGCATGGTCTCAAGACATGGTACCAACATGCCGCGGTAATTTTTTTGGCCGAATTGGGACAAGTTTTGGTGTAGGCTTCTTGCAAACCGGAGCTTCCCTCAAGAAGGCTCGTGGTTCCGAGAGGGAACGTGTCACCTCCGTGTGCGAAACGACATACATACACTGCCTTCTCCCGCCTTAATTTTTTTACACAGCCAGATTAGACCAAATAGAAACACCGTGCTAAATTTTGGAATTATTCCGGGTTCGTTTGGCCTTTTTTATACATTAATCAAGTTTTTGGGCATTTAATGTGCATAATTCAAATTTGAACTACAAGCACAGGCTCCAGTGCACCAAAGTTGTTTGAAAAATCACATGTGTGTCCTTAGGTGAATTTCTAGGTCCCATGCAAGAGATTGGAGTGAAATTCAAACATCTGGGCATGGTGCCTCGGCCGAAAAGATTGATAAACTTGGTTTTTTAATTCATGTAATTCCAAAACACGCCTGAAAATCATGAAACTTGGCATGGTCTCATGACATGGCACCAACATGCTGTGGTAATTTTTTGGTCCGATTTGCGAAGGCACACACATTAACAATCAACAATGTCACTTTGGAACAAGTGCTGTCATGTTACAAATCAGAAACACAAGTATTATTGGAACCGTGGGAGTTCGACTTACCAATTACGTGCGGCCACGCGCCCCTTTTTTTATTGGCTAGGAGGTGCGGTGCAGGGTAGCTATTTGAGTACGGGAGGCGTGCGATCAGACCCCTGCGCGTGCTCATTGGGAGGAGAGCCCTTTTGATCGCTACCGGCCGCGCACCTCCCTCCCAACGTCTCCATTAATGGCGCCCGAGCACCTGTTCTACAACTTTGCTATATGTCTCACTGGATTGAGATTTAAGAGAGAAAAATGAAAATCTGAAAAGAAAGTTTTGCACGGATCTTGATGTAAGATCCGACGGACCTATATAGCATCGACTGTGACTTATAGCAAGCATGATGAATATAAGGACGATGACATTGGATAATAATTGTCTTACATATTTATAAACATTATTAAAAAAGCCACATGCGGCAACGCTCGATATACAGAAGGGCAAAAGAAGAAGGAAGCCACAACAGGAAATAGTCTCGGCGGCGGGCGGCGACGAGCTCTTTCTTGTCCTCAAGATGCTGGTTGAGAGCATCCACGGATTCCTCCACCAGCCTTCTACGCTCGATGCGCATCATGGCATTCTCGTCCATAAGTTTCTCGACGATGACGCTGGTCCTCTTCAACAAGGCAGTGGTCTGCTCCTGCTGCTCCGCACTTCCGACGATCTTCGCCCTCAGCAGGTCGTGCTCGGCCCGGAGCTTTGCATTGCTCTCATTTAGTTGCCAGATGACATTGGTAGATTGTTTAAACGAGGCTTGCAGGTCATCCTGCAACCTCGCCCACCTAGAGATCTGATCCATCTGCCTAAGGACAAGGGCACGCATGCGCCTGTAAGAGTCCTCACATACCCGCGAGGCAATTTCCCAGGCCGCTGCGGCATGGGAGGACATCTCTGCTGCATTCGCGGCGTGGCAGGATATCTCTTCTGCTTCCACGATGCATCCGACCAGTCTGCTGCATCGATAGCGCGACGGGTCCTCCATGCTGCTTCGGCGGCGGGGCGTGACCTCTCTGTTGCTACGGCCGTGCGGCGGGACATGTTGGTGCTTTCGCGGTGAGGCAGGACATCTCTCGTGCTCCCGCTTCCAGGCTCGCCTCTCCCTGGTGGCAATCTCTCGACCCAGAACTCACGCTGGCCATGGCGGACGCAAGGGAACAATGATGAATGACTTGTTTGTTTTTGACTTTTTGTGGATGAGGAGTTGAGGAGGAATGTGTAGTCATCTTGGAGTAGTAGTATTTATAACCGCATAGTAATACACTCCTAAGTGGGAAATTCTTTAGGTTTTGATCGGTGTGAACAGGTTTGCAATTTGGAATGTGACGGGACACATGCTCAAAATTTACTGACGATTTTAAGTGCGGCACTATTCTCGGAAGGCGTAACATGGGCACGTACGCCTTCTCGACCGCGTACATGGCGGTTGCACCATAGGGTGCACCGCAATAGGTAATGTCAGCACCATCGCGCACAGTTCTTTTAATTAGAATGTGTGTGCCCGTCTAGCACACACACGTTGATCTATCTAACTGTTTGAGTTTGTTGTGGCTAATCGCAAACAGTTCATCCATGTGAAGTGTATGCCACCAATCGTAGACACTTTGATCTGGCTGACCCGTTTCTGTTCTGTTGCCTAATCGCAAACATTTAATCCTTCTGAAGCGTATGCCCTCAATCACACACACCTTGATCTGGCTGACCGTTTCTTTTGTCTTGCCTAATCACAAACAGTTCATCCGAGTGAACTGTATGCTGTGTATCGCACACACCTTCATCTGGCCGCCCGTTTCTTTTGTTCCTCCTCATCGCAAATAGTTAATTGAACTGAACCGTATGCCCTTCATCGCACATGCAACTAAAACCCGAACCATGTTTGATGCATCCGTCATCGCAAACATTTTATACATTTCTGACGGTTTTCATACAACACCGTTTGCGATTATTGCATCGCATAGAGTTTCTCGAAGGGTCTCTGATCGTAGTGCCGTGTTAGCAGCATCCTGCAGTAGTGTGTATGAGCCGACCAGGACTCTGTAAGCCACCGGGCATCAACCTGTATACAAAGGGGTGACCCGGCAGCGGGTTAACTCAAGAAACAACTCATCGAGAACTAGGCCAAGTGTATTCGCTCCCTGCTAATCGAATCCCAAGCAATACAACCTAAAGCAGGAGTAGGATTTTACCTCGTTGAGAGGGGCCGAACCTGGGTAAACTCTCTGTGTCCTTTGTCCCGTTTAACCCCTTCAAGCTAACCTAGCTGTGATGGTTCCACACCTAAGTCCTTTCGCTAGGGCATCTGTTGTGTTAAGTCCACAACAGTTGGCACCCACCGTGGGGCCAGCGCACGGTGGTTTTGAGTTCTTGAAGGGCAACTTTGCAGGGATCAAGGGATACGGCGTCGGACGGATGACTAAAAGCCGCCGCGGCAAGCTCTACATCGACGACGCAGGCTGGGGCCCCGAGGCCGGCTCAATCGAGTACGGGTACCGGGTCCCCTTTGGCGGAATCCATGTCTTCATCGGCAAGATCGGCGAGTCGGAGCCTGAGCCAGACACCTGCATCGACATCGTCGAGATGGCTCAGCGCGCACGACCCCCCAAGGTTCAAGCCGCCCTGAAGCATGCCTTTGTTGGTTTCATCCATGGGGCGGACCTTGAGGAAGGATATGCGCCCAGGGGAGAGACGGTAATCTATTCTGATGGTGAGTCTTCAACTGGTGAGACCGATTCAATGTATCAACTGCAGGACGGTAGTCTTGGGGGCTATTCCGATGGCGACAGTATTCCGGACCCCTATGAGCCGCCGAACAGGGTTGCGATCTTCATGGCCAGCATGCAACCGGTGCTCGGTTCAACGACTGCTGCATCTATGACCTCTAGTTCAATGGCTGCAGCGACGGCTGGCATTAGAGGCTCTGCACGCCCACCAACTCAAGTGTTATTCGAGCTCTTGGAGGCTTTGGCGACCTTATTGGCTATGGAGGTGACACCAAAGAATCAAGCACAACATAAGGTGGATGTTGCGAAATTGCAAGATGAGGTAGCTCAAGCCAAGGAGGAATTCAATGCTGAGAATGCTAGGATGGCAACAGAACGAGCCGCTTTGGACGCTGAGACACAACGGATACAGGTAGAGTCGTTCTAACTTACCTTGTATCAGAATGCTTCAAATGCCGTTATGAGGAGGAGGCGCCATACCCTTGTACCCACAGAGTTTGAGGCCAGGAACCTTTTCAACACACCTGGGGCAGGAACTAGTGACCCGCCCGTGGTAAACCGGGTTGTTGATGCACCCGCGACCGGAGCAACGGTTCAGCCACGGGTTGCAGACCTGCCTCGTTTGAATTTGACTCCGCTTTAGTACATTCGGGCGCCGCCGGGTCATTATTCTAACCCTTTGGACAATATGATTACTGCAGCTACGCGATTGGCGGCTCTCCCTATTGAAGACGAGTCTCCAGCTGCAATGGAGATACGGAGGGCCGGCGAGCTTCTACAGACAGCGGTGGCTCAACAGGCGGCTTATTCATACAGCTATGAACGGATACATTCAACCCCTCGTCCAAGTCAGAGTTATAGCAGGCATATTGATTCGCCAGCGGTTTCAAGCAGTGAACGACACCATAACCAGTCTCGTAGGCATGACCCGCCGCGCGCTGGTAACGATGCTCAGGATTTGGTGGATCAGGGTAGGGCATGTCGGGAGGCTGAGCGGGCGGCTCAGTTGGCAGCTCATCAACAATCCTCGACTTACCCATCGGTGTCTGTGGAGGTAGGAGTGACCTCTAGGACCAGATTGGCGTAATGAGCGCTTGCCCAAGGATTTTAAGGCCCCCCGCGAGGTGCCTAATTATACGATGGATCAAGCCCCAGAGGTCTGGATTGAGAGTTATGAGATAGACATGGAGATGTTGGATGTTAGTGATGTTGTGTGTGCTAAATACTTCACCATGATGTTGGATGGGCCAGCTCGTACTTGGCTGAAAGGATTGTCCCCTAATTCCATCAAGTCATGGGCTGAATTGAAGACGGCTTTTATCCAAAATTTCAAAGACACATGCAAGCAGCCTATACCGATTCTTGATTTAGACTCTTGCGTCCAGGGTGAGGGGAGTCAACAACCAATTGGGTGCACTGGATCTCGGCCGTTATCCACTCATCAGACAGTATCAATGCCGGCTCAGCCATCCTGATGTTCGAAAAGAATTGCCGTTTCCTTCCCCTTAAGCAGAAGCTGGGGCGGCTTAAGCGCCACTACTATGATATGGGAGAGCTCATGGCGGCTCTCGTCAAATACGTTGATTCTGATAGTACTAAGGACCCTGAGTCTGATGAGGAGAAGGATGGCAAGGGAAAGAAGAGCGGCAATGCCAAGGGGCAGCAGCATAATACGGCGGGTCAAGGTAACAATGGTAAGCGCAAAGCTGACGGTGGTTCAGACTTTGTGGCTAACACCAATACATAGAATAATAATTAGCATTGTAAGGGGAAGTCATTAGTACCCTGGTTTTGCGGGCCAAAGTTCAACCTTAAGGCGATGATGAATTAGCCTTGCCCGAAGCATGGTACGCAAGAGAAGCCGGCTAGTCATCCGTGGAAAGATTGCTTCATCATGAGGGAGTACAGAAATTCCAATTTTTTCAATAATAATCATGGCCCACATGGCAGCTCAGGATCCGGCTCTTACAGACCTGGCTTTGGTGGTGGCGGCTCAAGCTCTGGTTTTCACGGCCAAGGCAATCAAGGTGGTTTTAATCAGCAATCTGGTCAAGGGAATCAGCAGCAGCAGTCTGGTTATCAGAGCAATCCGAAGCAACTAAATAGTGGTCAGTACCATGTATTCACCACGAGTTCATGCAAACGAGACCAGGAGATTCATAAGCGGGCGGTGAACGCGGTTGAGCCAGTAGTCCCTCAATACTTGCGATGGTCTGAACATCCTATTGTATGGAGCCGTGAGGATCACCCGCCCCGGGTTGATAATCCGGGTCAATTGGCTTTGGTAGTCGCTCCTCAGGTTGGAGGGTACAAGTTTACCAAGGTACTTATGGATGGAGGCATCAACATCAATATCCTTTACGATGATACTTTTTGTCGTATGAATTTGACTGATAAAGATCTTAAGTCGTCTTCTACTGTTTTTCATGGGATGGTGCCCGGTAAGTCGGCATACCCGGTGGGTAAGATAGCTTTGGAAGTAGCCTTTGGCGATGATCATGATTATAGAGCTGAGACATTGACTTTTGAAGTAGTCAAGATCAAGAGCCCTTATCATGCCCTATTTAGACGGCCGGCTTATCTAAATTCATGGCACAGGCTTGTTATGTTTATTTGCAGATTAAGATGCCGGGTCGTAAGGGCACTATCATAGTACACAACAACGGAAAGATAGCCTTGGAGTATGAAGAGGGTGATGCCACTTATGCCGAGTCTGTTTGTGCAACAGAGGAGTTGAAGTTCTACAAAGATAATATTGACCCGGCAGATATGACACCTTTGAAAAAGCCAACCACAAAGCATGACCCCTTGTTGAAATTTAAGTCAGTAGATGCCACTAAGCTAGTTGACTTTGTTCCTGGTGACTCATCCAAGCAGTTTAGTATCAGTGCTAATATGGAATAGGAAAGCACGCTCATCGAGTTCATCTGTGAGAACCAGGACATCTTTGCATGGAAGCCTTCAGACATGTCAGGTGTACCGAGGGAACTCGCTGAGCACACTCTCAATGTTGATCCAAAGTTTAAACCGGTCAAGGCAATTCCTTCGTCGTTTTAATGAAGAGAGGCGTAAGGCCATTGGTGAAGAAGTAGCCCGGCTCTTGGCGGTTGGGTTCATCATTGAAGTTTTTCATCCTGAGTGGTTGGCTAATCTGATGCTGGTACTTAAGAAAAATGGCACCTGGCGCATGTGCGTGGATTACACAAATCTTAATAAGGCCTGTCCGGCTGACCCTTTTGCTCTCCCTCGTATTGATCAGATGATTGATGCTACAGTGGGTTGTGAGCGTTTGAGTTTTCTGGATGCTTATTCTGGTTATCATCAGATCAAGATGGCAGTTAAGGACCAAGAGAAGACAACTTTGATCACTCCCTTTGGAGCCTTCTGCTATGTCTCTATGCCTTTTGGGCTCAAGAGTGCCCAGGCGACTTGTAGGATCGAAAGTATGTCTAGAGGGGGGTGATTATACTACTTTACCAAATAAAAGTCTAGCCTTTTCCCAATTTTAAGTCTTGGTAGATTTTAGCAACTCAGCACTAGTCAAGTAATCAACCTACACATGCAAGTCTAAGAGTATAGCAGCGGAATGCAAAACATTGTACATGAAGGTAAAGGGAGGAGTTTGGTGGGAGCAAACGCAATGTAGACACGGAGATTTTTGGCGTGGTTCCGATAGGTGGTGCTATCGTACATCCACGTTGGTGGAGACTTCAACCCACTAAGGGTAACAGCTGCACGAGTCCACGGAGGGCTCCACCCACGAAGGGTCCACGAAGAGGCAACCTTGTCTATCCCACCATGGCCATCGCCCATGAAGGACTTGCCTCACTAGGGTAGATCTTCACGAAGTAGGCGATCTCCTTGCCCGTACAAACTCCTTGGTTCAACTCCACAATCTTGACGGAGGCTCCCAAGTGACACCTAACCAATCTAGGAGACACCACTCTCCAAAAGGTAATAGACGGTGTGTTGATGATGAACTCCTTGCTCTTGTGCTTCAAATGATAGTCTCCCCAACACTCAACTCTCTCTCACTGATTCGGATTTGGTGGAAAGAAGATTTGAGTGGAAAGCAACTTGGGGAAGGCTAGATATCAAGATTAAAATGATTGGAATGGAATATCTTGGTCTCAACACATGAGTAGGTGGTTCTCTCTCAGAAAATGAATGTTGTAAGTGTACGCATGTTCTGATGTCTCTCTCCACGAATAAAGAGTGGGTGGAGGGGTATATATAGCCTCCACACAAAATCTAACCGTTACACACAAATCACCAAATTCGGTGGGGCCGAATAATGAAACTCAGTCGGACCGATTTAGTTAAAAATGTAAACGTTAGGATTTTCGGTGGGACCGACATGTCAACTCGGTGGGACCGATTTCATTAGGGTTAGGGCATAACGTAATCTCAGTGAGACTGATTACACAAACTCGGTGGGAACGATTTTGGTAATAAGCTAACCAAAGAGTTGGTCAGACACTCGGTGGGACTGAGGGAGTCCTGGATTAGGGGGTCTCTGGACAGCTGGACCCTATCCTTTGGCCGGACTGTTGGACTATGAAGATACAAGATTGAAGACTTCGTCTCGTGTCTGGATGGGACTCTACTTGGCGTGGAAGACAAGCTAGGCAGTACGGATATGGACATCTCCTCCTTTGTAACCGACCTTGTGTAACCCTAGCCCCCTCCGGTGTCTATGTAAACCGGATGGTTTTAGTCCGTAGGACAACAAACAATCATACCATAGGCTAGCTTCTAGGGTTTAGCCTCTCCAATCTCGTGGTAGATCAACTCTTGTAATACTCATATCATCAAGAATAAATCAAGCAGGACGTAGGGTTTTACCTCCATCAAGAGGGCCCGAACCTGGGTAAAACATCGTGTTCCCTGCCTCCTGTTACCATCCACCTTAGACGCACAGTTCGGGACCCCCTACCCGAGATCTGCCGGTTTTGACACCGACATTGGTGCTTTCATTAAGAGTTCCTCTGTGTCATCGCCTTCAGGCTTGATGGCTCCTACGATCATCGATAGCGATGCAATCCAGGGTGAGACTTTTCTCCCTGGAAAGATCTTTGTGTTCGGCGGCTTCGCACTGCGGGCCAACTCGCTTGGCCATCTGGAGCAGATCGAAAGTTACGCCCCTGGCCACCAGGTCAGGTTTGAAAGCTTAAACTACACGGCCGATATCCGTGGAGACTTGATCTTCGACGGATTTGAGCCCTTGCCTTGTGCGTCGCGCGGTCACGATGAGTACGATTTAGCTCTGCCATCATACCGTATTCAGGAGATCGCACCGGCAGCCGCTTCGAGCCTCAATTCAGAGCCAGTTGCGCCATCCATGGACGGGTGGATAGACCCCGTCACGGAGGCCGTATCCTCAGCAGCGATCGAGCCGAATATTGACCTTACCCTTCACGAGAGTCGTGTTGTCAAACTGCCGGATCCTTCTCCAGCCACGGATTCCGAACCGCCTGCGCCCGTTCCTATCGAACCCGGTTGGGCGCCGATCATGGAGTTTACCTCCGCGGATATTTTTCAGCATTCACCCTTTGGCGACGTACTGAACTCATTAAGGTCTCTCTCCTTGTTAGGTACGTCCGGCAGGATTGGGATGGGGATGACGAAGAAATTCGCCGCCCACCCACCACCCACTTATTAGCCACTGTCGACGATTTAACCAACATGCTCGACTTCGACTCCGAAAACATCGACGATATGGACGACGATGCAGGAGACGAACAGGAATCATTGCGCACAGGGCACCAGACGCCCACTTCATCGCATGACGTATACATGGTGGACACACCAAAAGAAAATGACGACGAGGAATGGAAGGACGCAATGAAGGGTTGTCCCCTCGAGAAGTAGTCAAAGCGGCGGCATAAGCGCCACCCCAAATCCCGCCTCAGCAGAAACAAAGATCATATAGACCCAGCGTTAGAGCAGGGTGAACAATCGCCGGACCACGGCAACACGGAGAATCAAACGAAACAACCCGACTCTATCAAAGATAATAATCCGGACGACATCACACCGGACAGACACCCGGGGCAACAGCATGCCCATCAAAGGCTTGTTGCCACCGCGAGGAGTCTAAAAAAGCAGAAGCAAAGGCTCAAGGCTGCGCAAGACACACTCAGAATCAGATGGAGTAAAGTACTCCACACAACGGTGAAGTACGGCGGTAACCGCCACACCAAGAGCTACCCAAAGCGGAAGTTGCTACCTGAATTCGATGAGGAGGCCTCAGATCCCCCACAACCAAAAATTAAAATGGCCATCCGACCGGATAGACGACCTCACGGCCAACATAGAACGGCGAACAACGCCGCACATGAGCCAATACGCGATCCACGCGAGGGCTCGCATCCAAAGGACGCCGCAACCAGATCCATTTATGGACCACGCAAGCGCGCCCCGGCATATGATGCAACACAACAAACATCCGAACACCATGGTACACCCAGATATAGGGGTGCCGCACACCCCCTATGTTTCACCAATGAGGTGCTGGACCATGAATTTCCAGAGGGATTCAAACCCGTAAACATAGAGGCATACGACGGAACAACAGACCCTGGGGTCTGGATTGAGGACTATATCCTCCATATCCATATGGCTCGAGGAGATGATCTCCACGCCATCAAGTACTTACCCCTCAAGCTCAAAGGGCCAGCACGGCACTGGCTTAAAAGCCTCCCGAAAGCTCCATTGGAAGCTGGGAAGAGCTCGAAGACGCTTTTTGGGCAAATTTTCAAGGGACTTATGTCCGACCTCCGGATGCGGACGATTTGAGTCATATAACTCAACAGCCCGGAGAGTCAGCCCGAAAGCTTTGGAATATGTTTCTTACTAAAAAGAACCAAATAGTTGATTGTCCGGACGCCGAAGCCCTGGCAGCCTTTAAGCACAGCGTCCGAGATGAATGGCTTGCCAGACACCTCGGCCAAGAAAAGCCGAGAACAATGGCAGCATTAACAAGCCTCATGACCCGCTTTTGCGCGGGCGAGGACAGCTGGCTAGCCCGATGCAGCACCAGCGACCCAAGTACATCCGAAGTTAGAGACGGAAATGGGAAATCACGGCGCAACAAAAATAATAAGCGCCGGAATAAAGAAGACAGCCCGAAGAGCAGAGCGGTAAACGCCAGATTCAGAAGCTCTCGGCTAGGTTAGCAAAAGCCGGCCCCTAAAGGCGCCAGAGATGAAATGTCCAGCTCAAACAAAATTCTGGACCAAATATGTCAGATCCATAGCACCCCGATAAACCTGCAAATCATACCCACAGAGAATGTTGGGTCTTCAGGCAGTCCGGCAAGATCAACGCCAAACATAAGGAGCAGGATACACCAAGCGAAGACAAGGATGAGCCTCGCAAGCAAAACACTGGGGAACAAAAGAAATTTCCACCAGAAGTCAAAACAGTAAATGTGTTACACGTGATAAAGGGGAGAAGAAAAGCGGCACTCCCAGATAAACACGCCCAAGGGCCTATCACCGCGGAGTTCTTCCACTGGCCGTCTCAACCGATCACCTTCGACCATCAAGATTACTCAGCAAGTATCCGGAGCACAGGATGGGCTGCCTTGGTATTAGATCCAATAATTGACGGATACTACTTCACACGAGTCTTGATGGACGGCGGCAGTAGCTTAAACCTGATATATCAGGACACAATCTGCAAAATGGGGATAGACCCAACGAAAATTTGCCACAGCAATACTACCTTTAGAGGAGTAATGCCAGGCCTAGGGGCTCATTGCACGGGCTCCCTGCTACTAGAGGTTATATTCGGCTTCCCCGACAACTTCCATAGCGAAAATTTAACCTTCCACATTGCTCCGTTCCAAAGTGGCTATCAAGCACTACTTGGACACGAAGCTTTTGCTCGCTTTAACGCAATACCGCATTACGCTTCCCTCATGCTTAAGATGCCCGGTCCACGTGGCATCATTACAGTACATGGAAATATTGAGTGATCCCTGCGTGTCGAAGAGGGTGCGGCTGCCTTGGCAGCCACACACTAAAACGGCCTAAGCAACTAAAGCATTCGATAGGTCGTCAAGACCACGGACACGGTTAGACGAGTGTGGCGTAGCTATATGTAATTCATACAGGTTTGATGACCACACCCCTATTACAAACACAAGGGGCTCAACGCGCGCAGACAAGTGGCAATTTTTACCGATCTTGAACTATGCATGGTTTCTTTAAAACCTACCTTTTTGCACGACAACTTTTCACCTAAATTCCTCTCCTTTGCAGATGACCATCGTGCTACACCCGTCTAGGATACGGCACAACGGAGACACAGGCGCAGACGTGCAGCAGGGACCCGTTCCAAGGATTCTTTTTAGATTAAGACCCTGCGTCAACCTTTTTTACTGTCTCTTGTTAATAAACATCCCTCGGATTCTCAGTACAATTGGGAAGGATGCTAACGTCTTGGCATGTGGCCACGTCAGAATAATGTACGTACCTGGACACCAGGGGCTTCTTACAAAGGGCACTGTTTGGGCCCGATTTATACCAAAAAGACCGAATACCTTAGGGAGTGTTCGGCGTCGCGAGTTTGGCCTTATATGCATCAGCTACGAATCATGTCTTTGGTCAAATGTTGGGTTTGCCTGGCTCCTGTGTTTTGTTGCCTTATGTTCCGCTCTATCGGCTAAGGCGGCACTAGGAGAACTACTGCGATTGTGCCCTGGTTCATCCGGACGAGCACCTTAGTAGAGAAAGCCAAAAACTGACTGTCATGATATAGCGCGGGACTGGTCAACCACTCGATGACCTATCGGAATCTTAGAATTCCTCCGCCTTAACGAAGGGCCGTTTCCCGGCCAGGCATGTATGCACCCCGAATTCGGGTGAGTGCGGAGCCACCAGGGGCTATATAGTAGCCCCACTGTTAATCTCCTATGGCTAAGTGAAAGTGTTAAAGCATTATAGTCCGGTTGCCTAGTTCGCTGCGCTATCACCTCCTTATTAGGACCAAGACGTTGGATTAAGTGTGAATACGCGTCTTCTGCGAACACCCCCGCATCATATGCGTGGGGGCTGAAGTCGACGACTGCAATATTTCAGGTTATATACATGTATACATAAACGGCCACACAGGTGGCATCACAATACTTTTGGGCACAAGTATAAACACATCCTTGATAAATTCAATAAAACATTATTTTTACAATAGGGAATACATGTCACTCAAACATAATATTCTTCGAGCACTAGGCCTCTATCAAACGAGCACCCTCAAGAACTTCTTCAAAATAGTGCTCGGCAGCCACTCGGCCTATGGCCGAACCCTGCGCCGCAACAGTGGTAGCATCCATCTCCGCCCAGTACAGTTTGACACGGGCAAGGGCCATCCGTGAGCCTTCTATGCACGCCGACCTCTTCATCGCATTGATGCGCGGCACCGCACCAAGGAACTACTGCACTAAGCTGAAATAGCTATTCGACTTCGGCTTTTCCGGCCACAGATGATCTACGACGGACCTCATGGCAAGTCCGGACAATCTATTGAGTTCGGCCCATTCGGCAAGCCGATCAGTTAGTGGAAGCGGACGCTCTGGAATGTTAAACTGCGACTAGAATAGCTTGTCCACTTCACGATCTGTTTGGTCTCGGAAGTATTTGGCCACATCGACAACACTCACCGTCAAATCCAGATACGCGTCCGCCGAACTCCACAGCTGATCCAGAGGGGCATATCGCGGATCTCCGAACTTCCTCCGCAGCAAAAAAGGCTTCCCAGCCACAATATCACCGGCTTCACGCAGCTCCTCCTTCTTCACTCTCATGGCAGAGCGGGTGTCTTTGGTCGCCATCATGGCCTTTTCGAGGTCCGTTGCCTTCGCTCAGTTTTCTTCTTCAAGGAACTGGCAACGGTCGGCAGTGTCTTTTAACTTTACGGCCATCTTGGCCATCTTCTCTTTGCTCTCGCAATGCGCGGCCTTCTCGGCTCTTAACTCTTCGGCTGCCCTCAAAGCAGCCGCAGTACTACTCCTTGCTTGTTCTTTGGCTCGGGCAAGTTCTGCCCGAAGGGTTTCCACAGTGGCAGCTCCATCTGCAGTCACAAAATATTAAAGATACTGGCATTACGCTGTTCTTACTATGTGACATTCACCAGAAAATATCACTTACCCTGTGCCTCGTCAAGCCTCTTGTTAACAAGCTCGATGTCGGCATCCGCCGCATCCAGTTACCGCTTTAGTTCGGCAAACTCATGAGTCCGGCTAGCCACTGGAGCTTCCACTACCTGCACATTAAAGCGGTATGGTTATTACCTGGGACTAAGATCCTCTGCTTGCCGCCATACTCGGTGACAACCAGAGTCTCAGGGGCTACTATCTACACAGGGCACACCTAAAAATGTGCGGTACTATTACAAAGGTATATCATTTTACGTACCTCAAAGCCCGTTAGTAGATTCATAAAGGCGTCATGCAACCCGCTTTCGGCGGACGAAATCGTTTCCATCACCGTACTCATCAACATACGGTGTTCTTCCGAGATGGTCACTTGCTTCAGCAGATCCCTCAGTACGTCCGACCACATACCAGACGGCGCCGGACTCCTTTGTGTGCTGTCTTCAAGAGCCGGATGCTGGGGACTTCGGGTGACTATGGGATTATCTTCTGGCCTCACCGGATCCGGAGAGGCCCTCTGTGACGACACTTCAAGGTCGTCTGCTTCTTGAGCGGGGGAGTCCGGGGGAGGCGTTTTGCTCTCCATCATCTCCGGAAGAAGGTCCCCTGAAGACCAGCTCAGTTGGGAAGGGCTAAGATCCGAACTGCAAGATAAACACTTCAGTTATTTTCCTCAGAACTAAGGTAGAATATCTTTACAATTAAGTATTTTTTTGATCACTTACGGCTCATTAGAGGGCTGATCCCCGCGCGGACTTTGTGCGGCAAGAGCACCCCCCAAGGCAGGACCCTCTGTTGGAGACTTCTTCTGCCGTTTGGAAGCCTTGGTTTCTGGATCCTCAGAGGCAGTCCTCTTCCTTCCCCGGAGCAAGAGAAGGTCAGAATCTTCCCCTTGGTTATCCTCCTTCATGGAGGCGCTCATTCCCTTGGTTGGAATTGGTAGCGATGGGGGCCCGCTTTCGCCCTCATTATTCCCCCATTTATCTTCCTTTGAGGGCTCCGGGCAAGGTGCTAGCTCGAGCATCTTTTCTAGTACCGGATTGTCCAAACCCTCAGGAAGGGGGGCTGAACACCGAATCATCTTCGCCTTTGTTAGCTAGTCCTGGTCAAAGAGCAATTTCTCATAATGACGTCATGATAAGTGAAAGATGGTGTGTTCGGCTAGAGGATTACTTACTTGGTCGGCGGTGCGGTTGTTGCTCAGGCCCACGTCCTCAGTAGTATCCGGACACTCTATTTGAGGTGCGAAGAATGATTTATACATCTCCTCATGCGTCAGGCCGAGGAAATTCTGAATGGCGCGCGGTCCTTCTGGGTTGAATTCCCATAAGCGGAGGGGCCGACGTTTGCATGGCTGGAGTCGATGAACCAGCATGACTTGCACTACCATAACCAAACTAAAATCTCCCTCGAAGAGATCTCGGATGCGGCTCTGCAATGTGGGCACATCCTTGGCTGGACCCCAGCTCAGCCCCCTGCTGATCCATGACATCTGTTGTGGTGGAGGGCCTGAGCGAAAGGCGGGGGAAGCCACCCACTTGGCACTTCTAGGAGCGGTGATGTAGAACCACTCCCGTTGCCATAATCCGGACACCTCTGGAAAGGACCCTTTTGGCCACGGGGCTCCTACAATCTTGCTTATCAATGCGCCTCCGGACGCTGCATACTGCCCTTCGACCGTCTTCGGCTTCACATCAAAGGTCTTGAGCCATAGGCCGAAGTGAGGGGTAATGTGGAGGAAGGCCTCACATACGACAATAAATGCCAATATGTGGAGAAAGGAATCCGGGGCTAGATCGTGGAAATCAATCCCGTAATAGAACATCAAACCCCTTACGAGGGGATCCACAGTGAGGCTAGTCCTCGGAGGAAGTGGGAGATGAACACGACGTCTTCGTTGGGTTCAGGAGTAGGGATGACCTGCCCTCGAGCGGGCAGCCGATGTGAGATTTCGGCGGTCAGGTATCTTGCCTCCCTCAATTTCTTGATATCCTCTTCCGTGATGGAGGAGGGCATCCACTGGCCCTGGAGGTTGGATCCCGACATGATTGAAGATCCGACGCACCTGACCTAGGCTTTGGGTGTTAGAACTCGAGGCGGGGGAAGGATTCGATTGAGCACGGGAGGAAAAAAGTAAAAGCCTCGTCCCTTTATAAAGAGGGTGAATATGAAGCGTCCTCCTTGTAGCCGTTTGGGACTTGCCTAAAATCTAGGAGTCCTAGGTACGGTTGGGTTACCCACGCCCGTATTGATGAGAATCCCGTAATAAGGGGGACACGATCTCTGCTTTGACAAGACGTGTCAAGGAACTGCCTCGCGTTATGTGTGAGGCTAGTTAAAGGAAACAGTTCGAATAATCACAGGGCCATGGCGTAATGCCATGTTGCCAAAACGTGTCAGCATATTAGATTTGTGGAAATATTATTCTCTCTATGGTGGTATGTGGAACTTATTTTGCAGGGTCGGATACTATCCTTGTATTCAAATTCTTTCGTGGTGTATTCGGAGGAGGAACCCGCCTTGCAATGCCGAAGACAACACTGCGCACCAGACTCATCGTCATTGAAGCCTGGTTCAGGGGCTACTGAGGGAGTCCTGGATTAGGGGGTCTCCGGACAGCCGAACCCTATCATTTGGCGGACCGTTGGACTATGAAGATACAAGATTGAAGACTTCGTCTCGTGTCCGGATGGGACTCTACTTGGCGTGGAAGGCAAGCTAGGCAGTATGGATATGGATATCTCCTCCTTTGTAACCGACCTTGTGTAACCCTAGCCCCCTCCGGTGTCTATATAAACCAGAGGGTTTTAGTCCGTAGGACAACATACAATCATACCATAGGCTAGCTTCTACGGTTTAGCTTCTCCGATCTCGTGGTAGATCAACTCTTGTAATACTCATATCATCAAGAATAAATCAAGCAGGACGTAGGGTTTTACCTCCATCAAGAGGGCCTGAACCTGGGTAAAACATCGTGTTCCCTGCCTTCTGTTACCATCTGCCTTAGACGCACAGTTTGGGACCCCCTACCCGAGATCCGCCGGTTTTGACACCGACAGGGACCGATTCGCTCATCTAGGTGAGACCGAAACGTTACGAAGGGGAAATAAAGAGTTTGCATTACAAACTCGGTGGGACCGATCGCTCATCTCGGTTGGACCAAAACGTTATGAAGGGAAATAGAGAGTTTGCAATCCCTATCGGTGAGATCGAAGTGTCTAGGGTTTGTGGCAGTGGCTATGTCAAATGAACTCGGTGGCACTGGATAGAAAGTTTTGGTGGGGTCGAGTTTGACTTTTGGTCTGGGACATATGTGAAGGAAATATGCCCTAGAGGCAATAATAAAGTTGTTATTTATATTTCCTTATATCATGATAAATGTTTATTATTTTTGCTAGAATTGTATTAACTGGAAACTTAGTAGATGTGTGAATACATACACAAACAAAGTGTCACTAGTATGCCTCTACTTAACTAGCTGGTAAATCAAAGATGGTTAAGTTTCCTAGCCATGGACAAAGAGTTGTCATTTGATAAGTGGGATCACATCATTAGAGAATGATGTGATTGACTTGACCCGTCCGTTAGCTTAGGATGATGATCGTTATAGTTTCATTGCTACTGCTTTCTTCATGACTTATACATGTTCCTCAGACTAGGAGATTATGCAACTCCCGAATACCAGAGGAACACCTTGTGTGCTATAAAACGTCACAACGTAACTGGGTGATTATAAAGATGCTCTACATGTGTCTCTGATGGTGTTTTTTGAGTTGGCATAGTTCAAGATTAGGATTTGTCACTTCGTGTATCGGAGAGGTATCTCTGGGCCCTCTCGGTAATGCACATCACTATAAGCCTTGCAAGCATTGTGACTAATGAGTTAGTTGCGGGATGATGCATTATGGAACAAGTAAAGAGACTTGCCGGTAACGAGATTGAACTAGGTATGAGGATACCGACGATTGAATGTCGAGCAAGTAACATACCGATGACAAAGGGAACAACATATGTTGTTATGCGTTTAACCGATAAAGATCTTCGTAGAATATGTAGGAGCCAATATGAGCATCCAAGTTCCGCTATTGGTTATTGACCGGAGATGAGTCTCGGTCATGTCTACATAGTTCTCGAACCCGTAGGGTCTGCACACTTAACGTTCTGTGACGATTTGTATTATGAGTTATGTGATTTGATGACCGAAGTTTGTTCGGAGTCCCGGATGAGATCGGGGACATGACGAGGAGTCTCAAAATGGTCGAGACATGAAGATCGATATATTGGAAGGCTATTTCGGACATCGGAAAGGTTTCGAGTGATTCGGGTATTATTCACAGTATCGGAGAGTTACGGGAATTCGTAATGGGCCTTAATGGGCCATATGAGAAAGGAGATAAAGGCCTCAAGGGTGGCCGCGCCCCCTTCCCCATGGACTGGTCCGAATTGGACTAGGGAAAGGGGGCGCCCCCTTCCTTCCTTCTCCTTCTCCCTTCCCTTTTTCCTATTCCATGGAGGTGGAATCCTACTAGGACTAGGGAGTCCTAGTAGGACTTCGCACTTTGGGGGCGCCCTCTGAGGACTGGCCTCCTCCTTCCTCCATCCTTTATATACGTGGTCAGGGGCACCCCATAGACACACAAGTTGATCATTGATCCCTTAGCCGTGTGCGGTGCCCCCTCCACCATAATCCACCTCGATCATATCATCGTAGTGCTTAGGCGAAGCCCTGCGATGGTAGCATCATCATCACTGTCATCATGCCGTCGTGCTGACGAAGCTCTCCCTCGACACTCAGCTGGATCGAGAGTTCATGGGATGTCACCAAGCCGAACATGTGTAAATCGTGGAGGTGTCGTACTTTCGGTACTAGGATCGGTCGATCATGAAGACGTACGACTACATCAACCGCGTTGTCATAACGCTTCCGCTTACGGTCCACGAGGGTACATGGACAACACTCTTCCCCTCTCGTTGCTATGCATCACCATGATCTTGCATGTGCGTAGGATTTTTTTTGAAATTACCACGTTCCCCAATAGTGGTATCAGAGCCAGGTTTATGCGTAGATGTTATATGCACGAGTAGAACACAAAGGAGTTATGGGCGTGGGTATATACATATTGCTTGCCGTCACTAGTTGATTCTTGATTCAGCGGTATTGTTGGATGAAGCGGCTCAGACCGACATTACGCGTACGCTTATGCGAGACTGGTTCTACCGACGTGCTTCGCACACAGGTGGCTGGTGGGTGTCAGTTTCTCCAACTTTAGTTGAATCGGATTCAACGAACAGAGTTCTTTTTGAAGATCAAAAAGCAATCACTATACCGTGTTGTGGTTTTTGTTGCGTAGGTAAGAATGGTTCTTGCTCAGCCCGTAGCAGCCACGTAGAACTTGCAACAACAAAGTAGAGGACGTCTAACTTGTTTTTGCAGGGCTTGTTGTGATGTGATATGGTCAAGACGTGATGAGATATAAGTTGTTGTATGAGATGATCATGTTTTGTTGAAGTTATCGGCAACTGGCAGAAGCCTCATTGTTGTCTCTTTATTTCATATGATGCAAGTGCCAAATAATTGCTTTACTTTATCGCTATGCGATAGCAATAGTTGCAAGGGCAATAGTTGGCGAGACGACCATGTGACGACACATTGATAGAGATCAAGATGATGGAGATCATGGTGTCATGCCGGTGATGATAGAGATCATGACGGTACTTTGGAGATGGAGATCAAAGGCGCAAGATGATCATGGCCATATCATGTCACATATTTTGATTGCATGTGATGTTTTGTCCTTTATGCATCTTATTTTGCTTAGTTCGGCGGTAGCATTATAAGATGATCTCTCACTAAATTTCAAGGTATAAGTGTTCTCCCTGAGTATGCACCGTTGCGACAGTTCGTTGTGCTGAGGCACCACGTGATGATCGGGTGTGATAAGCTCTACGTTCACATACAACGGGTGCAAGCCAGTTTTGCACACTCGGAATACTCGGGTTAAACTTGACGAGCCTAGCATATATACATATCACTACTAGGAAAAGGCTTATACATAGAAGTTTACCAGTAGCGTGTGTTTTGGTGCCCACGCTAATGATAATTAGCAGTAGCATGTGTTACAAACCGTGCTACTGGTACAACTTAGCAGCAGCATTGCTTTCTAGAGGGCACGCTACCGGTAAGTTAGGCGCACCACACCCCCCGGCCAAAAAATAGTAGCAGCGTTGGTACCCAAACAAGCGCTACTGTTAATAAAATATCAGTAGCGTGATGTGTACTACACAACCTTCTTCTTGTAGACGTTGTTGGGCCTCCAAGTGCAGAGGTTTGTAGGACAGTAGCAAATTTCCCTCAAGTGGATGACCTAAGGTTTATCAATCCGTAGGAGGCGTAGGATGAAGATGGTCTCTCTCAAACAACCCTGCAACCAAATAACAAAGAGTCTCTTGTGTCCCCAACACACCCAATACAATGGTAAATTGTATAGGTGCACTAGTTCGGCGAAGAGATGGTGATACAAGTGGTATATGGATGGTAGATAATAGTTTTTGTAATCTGAAAATATAAAAACAGCAAGGTAACTAATGATAAAAGTGAGCGTAAACGGTATTGCAATGTGTTGAAACAAGGCCTAGGGTTCATACTTTCACTAGTGCAAGTTCCCTCAACAATAATAACATAATTGGATCACATAACTATCCCTCAACATGCAACAAAGAGTCACTCCAAAGTCACTAATAGTGGAGAACGAACGAAGAGATTATGGTAGGGTACGAAACCACCTCAAAGTTATTCTGGCAGTGGAACTCCCGATCTATTGTTCTCCTGGATGTTTTTAGGGTATATGGAGATATATAGGCGGAAGAAGTACGTCAGGGGAGCCACGAGGGGCCCACGAGGGTGGAGGCGCGCCCAGGGGGGGTGGGCGCGCCCCCTACCCCGTGGCCTCCTCGAAGATTCCCTTACGTGGACTCCAAGTCTTCTGGGCTTCTTCTGATCCACAAATAAGTTCCGTGAAGTTTCAGGTCAATTGGACTCCGTTTGATTTTCCTTTTCTGCGATACTCTAAAACAAGGAAAAAACAGAAACTGGCACTGGGCTCTAGGTTAACAGGTTAGTCCCAAAAATCATATAAAATGGCATATAAATGCATATAAAACATCCAAGGTTGATAATATAATAGCATGGAACAATAAAAAATTATAGATACGTTGGAGACGTATCATAGCTTGGGGCCACTATGAAGCGCTACTGCTACTTCTTCTATGTGTAATCTTTTACTAGTAGCGTGTTTTCCGGGCAAGAGCTATAGCTAGTTTTATGTACCAGTAGATATTTTGGCTAGCACACATAGCAGTAGTGCGCTTTGGTGCCCAGCGCTACTGCTATGGTCGCCAGCCAAAATATCTGCCACCTTTCCCCCTTTCTTCTTCCTCCCCCTTTCTTTCTCCCCCCTCTCCCTCTTGCACTTTCTTGTCCTTCAATGCTTCCCCCTCTTCTTTGCCCCTCCTCCCCCTCCATTAATGCCCTCCCTCCTTTCTCTTCCTTGTTTTTGCCCTTCCTCCCCTTCTCTTCTTTGCCCCTCCACCAACCCCTCCATTAATGCCCTCCCTCCTTC